>NC_133774.1:643752-664532 GCF_003597395.2 Chelonoidis abingdonii | reverse complement strand
GCAACTGGTGCAAGTGTGGACACACTGCAGCGCTGGCCGTACACAGCTGTACGACCACAGCTGTAACGGCCAGCGCTGCAAAACTGTAAGTGTAGACAAAGCCTAAGGCTTCAAAAGGCAGGGCCATGAGCTTTAAGAGCACCAGATTCGGGTCCAACAGAGGAACCGGGTCTCGGACGTGCAGGTGCAGGTTGTGACAAAGTGGGACTGTTCTTAATGTTTCCTCTGAATACTGTGTGGGTGCCTCAGATTCCCCTATGCATTTCTTAAGTCTCCAGTGTGCATAAATGGCTGGCACTCTGTCTCCTGGCAACAAATGGCCAGGCCCTTCCCCCCTGCAAGGGAATAGCTAAAGGTGATCAAAGAAATCAGGTGACCTCCTGGCCTGGGAAAAAGACAAAGGCCAGAAAGGAGGGGCTGGAGGGGGTTTCAGTTTGGGGCTGGTTGGGGATGGGAAGTGAGGGCAGATGGGGTTGTCTGCCTCGCTGGGCCCCAGAATGGACCCAGCTGAGGGGTCCAGTTCTCTGTACCTACAAGCTCTATTTTAGACCTTGTTCCTGTTCTAGACTTCTGTTTTACTGGCTGACTAAGAGTCACGTCTGACTGTAAAGTGGAGGTGCAGGACCCTGTGCCTTCCCCAGACCCCGCTGGGGCAGACTCGCTGTGGGAAGCGCACGGAGGGGCAGAGGATGCTGAATGCTTCAAGGAGAGACCCAGGAGGTGAAGTCATGTGAACTTCTTGCCCTGAAAACAGTCTGCTCTGAGGGAGAGGAGGCTCCCCAAAGTTCTGCCTGACTTTCTGGGGAGCAGTTCCAGAGCATCGCCCGGGGACTCCATGACACAGGGGCTCTAAACTTTTCAGGAATTGCCATCATGGGATGAGTGAAGACAGACCTGCCCTGAAGCGGAAGGTGGAACGCAGGAATGGCCGTCAGGTGCACCTTGTCTGAAGATGGTGACAAGCCCTGGATCTTCAGATGCAGCAAATAGTCCAAGATGTCCTGCAATGAGGCCTCCTCAGGATGAATGGCTTGTCCAAGGTCCAGCATGTGAAGCACTTCTGCTTGGTCAGCGGTAGCCCTGGTGGAAAGCTTCCTGATGCCCAGCAGGACCTGTTAGCCCGCCCCAGAGCTCTCTCACTCAGCCATGCTTAGCCACGGAGCAGCCATGCCGTCAGCACAGCTGTGCCAGTTTGGGTGCAGCAGATTGCCTTGGTTCTGGGATAGCAGATCCGGAGGGAGACGTAACTGCAGCAGGTCTGTTACCTGCTTAATTTAAGGCACCTGACCTAAACCCTGCCGTGGGCTCAGGGCATGACCCAATTAATTTAGGTACCCCGACCCCACCCCATTCTTTCTTTCTTTTTTTTTTTTTGGAGGGCTCAGGGTGTAAGGCACCCCTCTTTACCCACACGGCTCAGGAAGAAACCTTGTTAATTTAAGTACCTTTTTCTCGGGGCTTCATGGGTCTGTGGAACCTTTGCCCAGTGAAAGAGCCTTACACAGTTACGCTTTCAACATTTATGTTAGCAACATGCACAGGATATATACTAAGCACATTGTTTTTATGCTTGCCACTTTTAATATACAGACAAATTTTACCCGAGGGCTGGTCAGGATTCATGCATCTGGGGGTTCCCGGCAAAGCCTCTGCACATCACAATCGTGCAGAGGGTCAGAGTTTCAGCAGCTTGATGCTGAACTGCAGTGCGGGGGAAACGGTTCCCAAAGATCACTGTTTCTGTTTACATTATATAGGTAAAATGAGCTCCCTCCTTCAAACTTACTAACCTATCACATTATCCCACACTCCTAAGTAACAGAAATGTTCACCAATTACGCGCTGGCATCTGTGTCCTCCTTCCTCCCCAAGTTCTTTACATTTTATTTTCATGCCCAAATTGTAACTTAATTGTGACCTTCTCTATTGGTGCAGATGGTCAGCATAAAACACTGGTCAGAGCTTATCTCACCATTTGTTGAGTCTCTTTCTATATCCTCCCTAATTTCCCAGCATCTTTATAACCTTGGTGGTGTGATAGACCCAGGCCAGCTGGGAACAGCAGAATAGAAAGATATACTGGATAAGCAGTTTTCTATTCCCTGAGTGTCCAGAGATGGGGCTGCTCCAAGCTAATGAGAACATCTGACTCCAATTAACCTGCTAAGAGTCAGGAGAGGCAGTTAAGCACCTGACTCTAAGGCCCCTCTGCTCTGATGCTATAAAAGGGCTCGCTCCAGTCAGGCCAGAGGGAGCGGAAGTGTGCGCATGTGAGGAACGGGGAGCCAGAAGTATGCATAGGAGGACAAGTGTTATCAGACACCAGGAGGAAGGTCCTGTGGTGAGGATACAGAAGGTGTTTGGAGGAGGCCATGGGGAAGCAGCCCAGGGAGTTGTAGCTGTCATACAGCTGTTCCAGAAGGTACTCTAGACACCCATAGTCCACAGGGCCCTGGGCTGCAGCCCGGGGTAGAGGCTGGGCCTAGGTTCCCCCCAAACCTCCCAACTCCTGATCCAACATAGGAAGATCTCTGAAGCTAACAAATCTGCCAATAAGCGCAGGACCCACCAAGGTAGAGGAGGAACTTTGTCACAGTGGTTATAACTCTTGTTAGGGACTTTCCTGAGCTGGGGGTGCTTTATCAGCAACAGAACATTCCTTTTTTTTAATGTTAGTGGTGAACTCCCTGAGTTTCACCCAAGGCTGGTTTAATATGTGGAGGTTGGGGGGGGGGGGAGGCATTAATAAGGTCTCAGGCCTACAATTCAGCCACCAAAAGACTCAGCAGCATGTCAGACCAGTGCTGGCGAGGCCACTGCAGGGCAATGAGAATGACCCACTCTCTGTCCTGCTTCACTTCTAGCAGGACTCTGGATAAGTGGCACTGGCAGAAAGGCATATGTCAGCATTCCCAACCACGGGATCAGGATGGTGTCCGACAGGGAACCCTTGCCCCCACCGTATAGGGAGCAGAACATGTGGCACTTCCTGTTCTGCCTGGACACACCTGAGGAGTCCCCCACTGTTGGAAGATCAGGTTGATCACCTCCGGATGGAGGGACCACCGGTGGCGAGAGAAGAAGGCCCTGCTGAGGCTTTCTGCCAGGACGTTCCTGGTAGGTGAGTGGCCACCAGGTGGACGGCATTCTGCACACAAAGGTTCTAGAGGCTGAGTGCCTCTGACACAGGGCCGAGGATCTGGGACTGCCCTGCCTGTTGATGTAATACGTGGCAGCCATGTTGTCCGTGAGGAAAGGCAAGGTGGTGCAGATCAGGTGGGACAAACACTTGACAGGCCAGGCACACCGCCTTGAGCTCCCTGACGTTGATATTAAGAGCAAAGTTGTGCTGCATCCAGCAACCCTGGCTGCTGAGCTCGCCCAGGTGGGCTCTGCAGCGCAGATCTGACATGTCCGAGACTAGGGTGAGCGATAGGGACACAAAGAGAACTCCCCCCAGTACTGACTTGGGGTCTAGCCACCAGTTCAGGGATGAGAGGACGCATTCTGGCACCAGCACTGCTCAGTCTCAGGGGCGCCTGCTGGGAAGGTAGACCATTGCTAACCACTTTTGCAGGAGTCACAGATGAAGCTGGGTGTGCCTGATCACGTCCGTGCAAGCTGCCATATGACCCATCAGCTGCAGGGGAGTGTAGGCTGTGGTGATTGGATGTCTCTTCACATGGGCAATGAGATCCTCCATGGCCTGAAAGAGTGCCTCTGGAAGGAAGGCTCTGGCTCACATGGAATCGAGAACTGCTCCGATAAACTCTCTGCGCTGGACCGGCATTAACACTGATTTTTCTGTGTTTATTAACAGGCCCAGGTAGCTGCAGGTGGACTGTCCCAGATCAAGGCTTCTCCACATCTGTCCTGGAGACCTGTCCTTGATGAGCCAGTCATTGAGGTACAGAGGGATCTGGACCCCCCTCTACGTCTGAGGCAAGCCGCTACCAGTGCCACGCATTTTGTGAATACCCTGGGGACTTAGAACTGGAAGTGGTGCCCAGCCACTAGAAATGCAAGAACCATCTGTGTCCTGGGAATATGGAAACATGGAAGTACATGTCCTTTAATTCAATAGCGGCATACCAGTCCCCCAGCTCCAGGGAGAAGATAATGGAGGTCAGGGAGACCATGCGGAACTTCAACTTCTTGAGACACTTGTTGAGGCCAGGCAGGTCCAGGATGTGTCTGAGACCCCCCCCCTGAGCCTTTGGGATTAGGAAGCAGCGGGAGTAGAATCCTCTTCCTTCCATGTCCTGAGGAACTGCCTCCACAGCCCCCAGCTGCAGGAGCTTGTTGACCTCCTGAACCAGGAGTTGCTCATGAGAGGGGTCCCTGAAGAGAAATGGGGAAGCAGGGGGGTGAGAAGGAGGGGTATTCACAAATGCAGGGTATAGACCCAAGCTACTTTGTCCAGGACCCAGGCCGAGCAGTAGGGAGAAAGGTGGTTGAGGAAAGGATAGGTAGGATCTGGCCTGCTGACTCTCAAACGCACCCTCAAGGCGATCACTTTTGGCCCCCTCGGGTGCTTAGCGGGTCCGGGCTGGGCTAGTGAGCGAGAGGAGGAAGGGCAGTGTCCCGGGAGCTCAGGGCACACCCTGTTTGGGGTGAATTCCCTGCTGGGACCTTAACTATCAGCTAACTATGCACTCAACACCTACTTAACGCTAACTACAATGAACAAAGGCCTGAAGGAACGAAGTCCAATGGAAGAAACCGCTGTCTCTTGACAAGCGAGAGAGGCGCTCCAACTGACCACCACAGGCAGTAAGAAGGAACTGAGAGGGCGTGGACTGGCAGCGCCTGATACACCACGGCATCAGCGCAGCACTCAGGAGGGAAACCTCTCTGATGGCTGTGCACATGGGCGCACGCACACCTAGAATGGAATGAACATGAACAGGCACTCGACGAGTCAGTTACATCTGTTAAAGATCATAAAAGGAAGGATAAGCTCAGAAATGAACCCTCACTGCTCCTCAACCCTGGGAGACGGCAGAGGCTGCCCACAGCCTGGCCCAAGCATTCCTGGCTTCTGCAGCTTCCTTGGCGGGGGTGGGGGCTTCCCAAGCAAACTCTGAGGTCCACCATGTGATGTATCCTGGTTCAGGGCCCGTTGGAAGCTGCAACTTCTAATTTCTTATTGAACATTTGTCAAAGGGGCGTTCAGATTTCTGGTCTTCGTTTCTCTGCCACATCTCTTGGTAGCCAGTAGGTGCCGCTGGTGTCTAACAAATTCCTTTTACTGGAGCTTTTTATGTTTGCTTCATTTCAAGAATTGTGTTTCTCTGTTAACCCTTCCTGCTCATTGGAATTCCTCCCTTTAACACAACTTGTTTAATATTTCCAAGTCAACTGTGTTAAGTGCTGGTAGCTTTCAGTACTAGTGTCCATAGTCTGTACATGCTGTGACCACATCTAACACCTTTCATCTCACAGCTTTTAGGGCTGTGAGCAGGACCAGAACAGGCAGTGGTGAAAATAGAAATCATTTCTTGCAGCTACTGCACTCATGGGAGGAACACAAGGGGGGGGATGTGACCTCCCCACGTGACCCTCCATGTGACTCCTCCCTGACCCAGCCCATCCCCCTGCTCCGCTCTCCCCGTCCCCTCTGATTACCCCCCCTTTGTATATACAAACATCAACATGCTTAGCTACTCACTTCCCCCCTCATGTAGTATTCAGTCTGTTTATGTGGAATATGGGAGTTGGGTGAGGAGCCATTTCAGCATATGTCTGACTTATTAATAGACAAATTTTGAGTAGAACCGTACCCTAAACTAACTATTGTACCTAACGTATTTCAATGGGGGATTCAACTTCCTTTACAGGAACAGACTCCTGAAACTCTTACCAGCCCACAAAATTGGTCCATAGTCATGCAAATAGTCTCATTGTCTTCAGTGGGGTTGATCAAATGATTAAGGCTTTACAGGATTAGGTTCCAAGTTTGTAAATTGTTCTGGACAAGACAGATGCCTGAGCTGTGAGATCAGAGGGATCTTCATTCGAATAAAGGTGGGCAGACATGTGTGATAACTCTTAGCACCTGGTTGCTAAGATGAGGAACATATTGTCAGCAAAGTTCTTGGCAGATTCCTGAGGCAGCTGGTTTAAGGCCGTCAGTGTCCGGCATTATAATCTTCACTTCTAGTTCTCTCACCCACAAAGCTGGAAAATGAGGCTTTTGTTTTCTTTGTTTTGCTGCTCCAGTTCCAGTTAGCAAAATGCATGTTAGACTAGTTTGGCTGCAAAGAAGAATTCTTTGTACACTGGGGCCAACACCTGCATTTAGCCGTATGGAGTGGAAATCCATCAACTTCATGAAAAAACTCATACAGATACAGACAGACATCTTCCTTTCCAAATGCAAACAGATGGACATCTTACCAAAAGGACTAAAGGTAAAAAATCCATTAAAATCTACATACTACACAGACTATGCTGACAGGTTGTGCCACACACTCTCAAAGAAACTGTGAAACCACCTGAGCAACATCCTATACAGCAAACAGGGGAAGATTAAGACTGAGCTCTCAAAAGTAGATACACTCATGAAAAACCAACCTTCTACACAAACTTCCTCGTGGATGGACTTTACAAAAACTAAACAAGCCATTTACAACACACACTTTGCTTCTCTACAAAGGAAGAAGGACACTAAACTGCCTAAACTGCTACATGGCACAAGGAGCCCCAACAGTAGCTCCCTTACCCCACCCAACAATATTGCGAATCTTTCCAGCTATTCTCTTAGACCAGCAGAAGAATCTGTCCTATCTCGGGGCCTCTCCTTTTGTCCTTCCAGACCCATGAACATGATACAGTTCTGCGGTGACCTAGAATCCTACTTTCGCTGTCTCTGACTCAAAGAATACTTCCAACACACCTTTGAACAACATACTAACCCACAGAATCCTTCCTACCGATGCTGTAATAAAAAAGATTCTGCATGGACTCCTCCTGAGGGTCGAAACAACAGACTGGACTTCTACATAGATTGCTTCCGTCAATGTGCACGGGCTGAAATTGTGGAAAAGCAGCATCACTTGCCCCATAACCTAAGCTGTGCTGAACACAATGCCATCAACAGCCTCAAGAACAACTCTGACATCATAATCAAAAAGGCTGACAAAAAAGGTGCTGTCATCATCATGAATAGGTCGGAATATGAACAAGAGGCTTCTAGGCAGCTCTCTAACTCCACATTCTACAGGCCATTACCCTCTGATCCCACTGAGGGTTACCAAAAGAAACTACACCATCTGCTCAAGAAACTCCCCAAGAAAGCACAGGAACAGATCCGTACAGACACATGCCTAGAACCCCGACCAGGTGTATTCTATTTGCTACCAAAGATCCATAAACCTGGAAATGCTGGACGCCCCATCATCTCAAGCATTGGCACCTTAACAGCACGATTGTCTGGCTATGTGGACTCTCTCCTCAGGCCGTATGCTACCAGCACTCCCAGCTATCTTCGAGACACCACTGACTTCCGGAGGAAACTACAATCCATCGGTCTTCCAGAAACACCATCCTGGACACTATGGATGTGGAACCCCTACACCAACAGTCCACACAAAGATGGACACAAGCCATCAGGAATAGTATCCCCGATAATATCACGGCTAACCTGGGGCTGAACTTTGTGACTTTGTCCTCACCCACAACTATTTCACATTTGGGGACAATATATACCTTCAAATCAGCGGCACTGCTATGGGTACCCGCATGGCCCCACAGTATGCCAACAACTTTATGGCTGACTTAGAACAACGCTTCCTCAGCTCTCGTTCCCTAACGCCCCTACTCTACTTGCGCTACACTGATGACATCTTCATCATCTGGACTCATGGAAAAGAAGCCCTTGAGGAATTCCACCATCATTTTAACAATTTCCATCCCACCATCAACCTCAGCCTAGACCAATCCACAAAGCGGTCCATTTCCTATACACTACTGTGCTAATAAGCGATGGTCACATAAACACCACCCTATATCGGAAACCCACTGACTGCTATACTTACGTACATGCCTCCAGCTTCCATCCAGGACACACCACACGATCCGTTGTCTACAGCCAAGCTCTAAGATACAACCGTATTCGCTCCAATCCCTCAGACAGAGATAAACACCTACAAGATCTCTATCAAGCATTATTAAAACTACAATACTCATCTGCTGAAGTTAAAAAACAGATTGACAGAGCCAGAAGAGTACCCAGAAGCCACCTACTACAGGACGGCCCAACAAAGAAAATAACAGAACGCCACTAGCCATCACCTACAGCCCCCAACTAAAACCTCTCCAGCGCATCATCAAAGATCTCCAACCTATCCTAGAAAACAATCCCTCACTCTCACAGACCTTGGGAGACAGGCCAGTCCTCGCTTATAGACAGCCCCTGAACCTGAAGCAAATACTCACCAGCAACCGCACACCATACAACATAAACACTAACCCAGGAACCTATCCTTGCAACAAAGCCCGATGCCAGTTCTATCCACATATCTATTGAAGTGACACCATCATAGAACCTAATCACATCAGCCACGCCATCAGGGGCTCATTCACCTGCACCTCTGCCAACGTGATATATGCCATCATGTGCCAGCAATGCCCCCTCTGCCATGTACATTAGCCAAACCGGACAGTCTCTAAGCAAAAGAATAAATGGACACAAATCTGCCATCAGGAACCATAACATTCAAAAACCCAGTGGGAGAACACTTCAACCTCTCTAACCACTCAGTGACAGACTTGAAGGTGGCAATTTTGCAACAAAAAAAATTCAAAGAGAGACTGCTGAACTCTAATTAATATGCAAATTAGATACAATTAACTCAGGCTTAAACGGACACTGGGAATGGCTGGGTCATTACACTAACTGAATCTATTTCCCTATGTTAAGTTCTCCTCACACCTTCTATGGGTCATCTTAATTATCACTTCAAAAGTTTTTTTTCTTTCTCCTGCTGACGATAGCTCATCTCAATTGATTAGACTCTTCCTGTTGGTATGCATACTTCCACCTTTTCATGTTCTCTGTATGTATAAATATCTCCTGTCTGTGTGTTCCATTCTATGCATCCGAAGAAGTGAGCTGTAGCTCACAAAAGCTCATGCTGAAATAAATGTGTTAGTCTCCAAGTTGCCACAAGTACTCATCTTCTGATTCCTGTCAGGCTGCAGAACTGGGCTGACGTCAGAATCCAAACATCCTTGGGCAGTGCAAGCAGACGCATTCCTCTAATGATTTGGACTTGATGTGATGCAGTATGGACGACATGGATAATTCAGACCAATGGGGAGAAACAGAATCAAAACCACTGTTTAAACACTTCTCGTCTGTGGTGAGTGTAATATAATATCTCATTGAAAGGTGAAAGGCCCAGAAAGGGTTAATTACCTCACAGACTGGCCTGACCCATAGCCCAGCTTTAGAGACTGGTTCGGAAGATCTGTAAATGAGCAGAGCTTTGAAATGCAAGTCTGCATTGGTAGAGGTAGAAGGAGAGGTGTTTGCTCAGGTCTTGGGATGTAACAAACAAGTCTTGTCTATTGCTATGGCTTTGATTCAAAGATCAAAAAAAGAATATTAACATTTAGGAAGATAGACAATAAAACTATTTCACTCAAGTTTGTGTGTCTCTTTGAAGGTTGTGGTAACCTGTATCTGAACTGTTTAATGGATAAACTACCCTGTGCTAATTGCCAGGATGTTTGGGAGAAGAAATTAAGCCTATTGTTTTCTCAGACCAAAAGGCTGCTAGAAATATATAAAAACCTGGGATACAATCCTACTTCACCTCAGATCTGCTTTGGATTTCAAGAGGGGGAAACCTTAAGCCATAAGGATTGAGATCCCCAGTCACTGGCTGGAATCGCTCTGAATATGGACATTGGACTATAACCTATGGACTATTTCCAGGAACTTTTGGCAACTACAAACTCATCTCTGCTACGTATCTGAACATCAAGAATCGAATTTGGGTCTGTCTGCATATTGATCTTTTAACCAACCCTCTCTCTCTTTAAATAAATTTTAGCTTAGTTAATAAGAGTTGGCTCGAAGTGTGTATTTTGGGTAAGATCTAATTTTTAATACTTGGACCTGGGTAGGTGGCTGATCCCTTGGGATTGGAAGAACCTTTTCTTTTATATGATTTTCAGGAATCATCATCATAGTGGACGTGTCTCTTGACAGAGACCTGAGGCTGGGCACTTTAAGGGAACTGCATGGTTTGAACTTCTGTAACCAGTGAGGTACTATAGAAGCTGTTCTGTGCTGGCTGGTAAATCTAAGTATTGGAATAACCATCAGCAGCTGGCGTTTGGCTGCCTCGTTTTGTCTGCAGTTCACCCTAATTGAGTGACCTCAGCTGGCTCCCACAGGCAGCACCTTCACAGTAGCTGAGCCTGCCACTGGCTGGGCAGGTCCTTTAGGGGCCTCCTGCCCAGCTGGGCTCCTCTGGGTGCCCTGGGCTGAGCCAGGCCCGCTGGGTGTGAGTGGCGGGCGCAGGTAGGATCCCCTAGCCAAGGTTCTGCCGGGGGCTGCTTGGGAAGGGCCTGACCAGAGATGAGTGGCCCTGATGCCATAGGGCAGCTTGGGGCCTCGGGCTGGTGTTGGTGTACAGGGAGGGCAGGATCCTCGGCAGGTAATGCAGAACCACCACCGCAGGAACGAGGCATTAGCCCTGGAGGGACACATCTGGGCTAGATGATGTGTTCAGTTAGGGAAGGCAGGACCAGAGCCCAATGGGCTGGAGTGGACCCACCCCACCAGAAGGAAGTAAAGCACCTTGGCAGTGGGGAGGGAAGCCAGGGACTCCAGTGGTACGGAGCCTTTCCCAGCCCCCACCTCAGGGACAAAGCTAGGGCATGCCAGGCTGCTCCCTGCTGCAGCAATGCCTTAGGGGAATGTGCCAGGCAGCGAGGAAACTGGTGGCAAAAAGCCAGGGAGAGGGCCCTACAGCTGCTGGAGCATGGGCAGCTCCCCACAGCAGGGCTCCCTGCGGGCCAAAAACTGACCAAGCCCCTGCCCAGCAGTTTGGAAAAGTCCTGGGGAAAGGAGCTGAAGAGGAGAAAGGTAGCACCCCTCTGCCAGGGCATCTGTTGGGCAGGGACAGGCCAGGGAAGTGGTGTGGTGAATCTGGGAGGTTTATCTAGGTGATGCACATTGGGTGGAGAGTGCTCCTAAAAGGAACCCCATCCCGTGTGTAGGAAGGAAATCCATCCTTCCAGGGTCCCCTTCTGCCATCCCCTTACCAGACTTCCCAGGGCAGAGCCAGTTTAGGGACAAGCATTCATGGGGTGCCTGCAGCTGAGCAAGCTGAGCCCTGCTGGCAGTGGAGAGGTCAGTTCCTGAGGCACCGGGGCACTAACCCAGAGGGGGAGTAAGAACAGCTGTCATCCCCCCAGGGGCACACCCAGGGACAAAGAGGGTAGGGCAGGTGACTCAGGTGGCTGCAGCACTGCTCTGACCACAGGACTTCCAAGTCAATCCCGGTTTGAACAGAACCTTTAGGAAAACATCCCCCTGGTGGCTGAAGAACTTCCAGCGATGGAGAATCCACCACCACCCTGGTATGAAATTGCTGCAGTAGTTCCTCCCGCTATCACCATTTACACCTTCGTTCTAGTGTGAATGGTCCTGGTGCAGTGAAGGGCCCTGACTTACCAAGTTCCTCTTACCCCACCAGTGCAATCATCGTTCCTGAGCCTTCTGTGGGATAAACTCCTTGAGGCTGGTGCTACAGGGTAGCCCCACTTCCCCTCTCCAGACAGGTGGGGCTGGGCTCAGGCTCCGCCTGGCTTCCTGGGATCGTGCAGACAGCGAGGTTCCAAACACGCAGGGGGGAGCAAGGGCCCCGGGGGAAGAGCAAAGGCTGCCTGCAGGAGGCTGACACGCAGCACCCCCTGCCCTGGAGAGGGAGAAGGACAGGAACAGGCCCGAGGTCAATAGGGGTCAAGTCTCAGCCTGGGAGCATCGTGAGGTGCCCCCCCTTGCATGGCTGGGAGGCAGCTGTGGGGTTATACGGACACCTGCCCACAGGGGACAGCCCAGCAGAGGGTCCATTTCATTTACACTTTATTATAATAGAGCCATTACTGTAGCAGTTAGGGGCCGGGTGGGAGGGTGACCCTGGCTGGTGCTGGCTCAGCTGGCAGTTCTCATCCCAGGGCTCAGTCACTTTACACCGGCCCCTGCCCAGGACTGCAGGCCAGAAGTCAATGTACGGAGGAGGCCCAGGTGACCTGGCCCTCCCCACTGCCATGAGCCCCAAGCCCTGTTGCAGAGACTACCCCACAGGGCTTTCTGCACCTCCGCCCCTACAGCAGTGCAGACCCTTCCCCTTCACAGGACCGTGATCAGCAGCCCCTTGGCCAGCAGGAAGGCAGCACATAGCACTGGGCAGGGACTCTCTGCCTGCAGCCGCCCTCAGCCTTGCCAAGACCAGCAGCTGGGGCTCTGCAGCAGGTAAGTTGATGAGAGAAGTTTAGAGCTGTCCCTTAGCAGAACCACATCCAGCCAGCAGTCCGGGTCATAAGGGCTTGGCGTGTCCAGCTGAAGGATGGGGAATCATTGTGTTGCTGGAAGGGACAGATTTCTTGGAGCTGTAGGACTTGCTAAGGGCACTCAGGCCCAGCCCAGTCAAAGTGGTTTCCCACTTAGTCCAGCTGCAGGGAACTAAATTACGCAGGTGCTTGATCTGGAGAGGGAAGGGCACCAACTCCCCATGCTGTGCCCACCTCCATGCTGCAGCTAGAACTGTTTCCTGCAACCCCTGAGCCCAGCTGCTCCCCAGTTCAGGTTTGGTGGGTGGGGAGACAGAACCTGCTCAGGGGCGTTTAGAAGCATTTGTGTCGATAAGGATCAGTCAGAGCTGTCCTGGCTTCCTCTGGGGCAGAGCCCCAGGCCCCCGCATGTTCACAGCCAGGCAGCATGAGGCGCCCGGTGCTCACATCTCATCTGCACGGTGCTGCTGGATCACGACACTGGTGGTGCGCTCCACCCACTCCTGCTTCTTAGTCCCCCAGGCTGCCGGCTCCACAGAGTGCAGGGAGCCCTTCCCAGGAAGCTGCTCCGGCTGCTGCTGGGGGGGACTCAGCTCAGAGCTGGCTCCTGGCGGAGGGTCGGAGGATGAGTTGCTGTTGATGGCAGAGCCATGCTCCGCTTTGGGTGGGCTCTCTCCCCCATCCCGGGAGTGATTGAGGCTGCCTGGCAGCAGGGCCGTCTCAGATTCCAGGGCCAGTCCCTCCATTGTGTGCTCCCTCTGTGTTTCAGGCCCCTCTGCCTGCTGGGCAGCTGCTGCCTGAAACTGAGCCGTGTCACTCGGGTACTCACGGATCTGCCGAGACAGCACTGCAAGAGAGAGGAGAGTCAGCCTGGCGTCGCCAAGAGCGTCGTGTGACAGGGCAGCAGCTGATCCCAGGCTCTCCTGGCCCTAGTCTGCACAGGGCAGAGGAGAGCAGCTTTGGCAGCAGCTTGCAATGGAACAGGATAGCTGAGCAACCCGCAAACAGGCCCCACGCACACAAGGCGTGAGCCCATGTCTGGGAAACCACATCTCTGCTGGGGTCGCATCACCCGGAACATTCACTCCAGAAGAGTTCACTGTCGGGCACAATCCTGCCCCGCCCGCTCACCCCCGTGCAGCCAGTCACTCACCTCCTCGGAATCCCTCCTGCTGCACTCTGGCTCCGAGCGGATAGAGACTGGGAGACAGAATGAGGCAGAAGGACAAGAGCAGGACCTGGAGAAAGACAACCAAACCGTCAGCACCAGCACATGACTCCGGCCCCGCCAGCCAAGGAGGCTCCTCAGCACCACCCACATGGCCAGCACAGATCCTGGGGGGCAAGAGCTGGGGCCAATGCCCAGCTAGGGGGCCACTCACCATGATGCAGGTGCTGGCAGTGGTGGTTTTGGTCGAGGACTGTCTCACCACAGCCTGCAGTCTCCGTAGCTGCTCGAGCAATGACCTAGGGCAAAGTGTGAAACGCAGGTGAGTGCAGACCCTGATCCCAGGCTGCCCATCCCACCACCGAGCCCCGCACAGACCCTCGCGTCCGTCCAGCCTGGGATCAGGATCCTGGGGAACAGGCTTGGCTCCCCTGGCATGTCAGTGCCAACTGGAGGGGCACAGGGAGACAGTGCCCCTTTCCCACCCTCTTGCCCCCGGGTTTCCATGTCTGGAGTATCAGGAACTCACATATTCTCCTTCTGCAGCAGCTGCACTTTCTTCTGCAGCTCGTGGTTCTGCGCCGTGCAGGTGACGACCCTTTCCAAGCAGCGATGGGGAGAGAGGAAAGAGTCAGACTGACCCTCATGGGAAACCACGCTGCTGGCTCAGGAGGAAGTCCCTAGACCCTGCCCAGTGCCAGGTGCACAATGTCCTGAGGGTTGGGGGCAGGTGTGATCTCATCTGTCCCTAGCACAGCCACAAGCTGAAGGCACGGACAGCCAAACCGCTCTGACAGAGCTAGGAGGCAGGGCCAAGTGCTGCCACCAATTTGTCGCAGGGGAAGCAGATGGGGTCACTGAGGTTACCCTGGGACAGACCTCTCACTGGTAAAAATCAGGTCCCACTCCTCCGCACGCTCACACCAGTGCCTGGAGCCCCCGAGCCAAGGCTGCTGGGGTCTCGAGCAGCAGCAGCTCGGCAGGAGTGTCTGGCAGAACACGGCTCCCATGGGAGCGGGAACAGCTCATTCACTGGCAGGTCTCAGACCTTGATCGGAGCTTTGCAACTCCGCCAGAGTGAGGTACAAACAGGCCCTGCCTATCGGCTTCTACTCCTCTGGGCCCAGGGGCCAGCAGCTGCCTCCAGCGCTTGGAGTGCAAGTGCCTGGTGTCCTGCTCTTCTCCTTGTGCCAAAGGGTTCACTACCCCAGTGCTCTGGCAGGGGGCGCTCCCCAGACCCACAGGAGGAGCAACCCCCGCTGCTGTGCCCATGGTACCTGCTCTCCAAGCCATCCACATAGACCTTCTTCCTGCGCCGACTGTCCAGTGCTGACTGCTTGTTCCGGATCTTTCGACGGATTCTCTTCAGGAGACGCTCTTCAGCCTGAAACAGCCAGCTCAGGTTAAAGGCCATGCCCAGGCCTCCACACTCTGGGGCGAGAGCCACCCTTATGCTCATAGTGACAACCCTGCCCGGAACCCAGCCCTGAGCAGGGCACAGGGAGCAGCAGCTGGCGGGTACCTGCCATCGGGCCAGATGCAGGAAGAGCCTGGGGAGGGCAGAGGTTACTCCAGGTATTTCTCACATGCTTTGCCTGTGATGTCACTAGGAACCCAGCTGCAGGCACTGGCCCAGAGGGCAAGGTGACCTGTGGCCTATCTATGAGACCTGCTGCCTTCCAGTGAGTCAGGAAATCAAGGGGCACTATCAGCACAGCAGGGAGACAAAAGGCAGAGGAGCCCCAGCTCTGACAGTACCTTCTGCAGTTCCAGTCTCTGCATGTACACCCACACCTGCTTCCACCCCTGTCAGCCCATAGCCCCTACACCGGGCACACACACCTGGGGCTGGCCTCCAGCTCACACCAGGCAGGCTGACCAGAACCCAGCCCGGCTAGAGGTCTCAAAAACAGGGCCTGAAAGAGTCACTGGCCCAAGGAGACCAGGCCAAACTCCTTGGCAGGAGGACAGGGCCTGACCCAGCATCCCTGCAGAACACGGCCCCGTACAGTACAGCCATCCGGAGGGTGCAGACAGGCACAGCAAACTAACAAGACTGGCCAGTTTCATGGCAGTTCTTCAGGTCCCCGTGGACAGCTGAGGACTGTCAAGACTCACTTCACTTGCCTTCCTGCTTCTGGTGAACTCTCTGCAGCAGCACAGAACCCCCATCCCTCCACAGTAGCCAACATGCCAGGGAGGGGCAGCGGCAGGCCACACCTCCCCCACACCTTCTTCCTTCTAGCAGATAGAGGGGCAGTGGCTGCAGATCACCTAGCTGGGGTCTGGCCAGTGGCCACTACGGAAGATGGAGCCCCGCAAGCAGGGTTCAGGGCAGGAATCCAGCACCAGCCCCATTCGTGGAGCTGGGGACTGAGCCTCTCAGCAAGACACCGGCCCTGGACTGTGGTAATGGGGCCCCCCTCTTCATCGCTCCTATCAGTTTCTGGCCTGGGCCCCCTCTGAAGGAGTGAGTGAGGGGAGGGGCCATGCACTAGAGTGGGGTGGGGGGTGAACTCACCTTGGTCAGGGGCAGGTGGAATGGCAAGGAGACACCCTCTCTCTCCAGAAGCTGTTTCTCCTCTTCTGTCAGGATCAGTTCCGGGAAATCGAACTACAACACAAACCAACCCACTGCTGAGCATGGAGAACTCCTCCCCTGAACTAGTGAGAGAAGCCCCCGGGGCAAGATGGGAGTCAGCACCTGAGCAGGGATCAGAGGTGCAAGTGAGGAAGGAAGGCAGGGGCCTACCAGCATTTGCAGTGGGGCCTGTCCCTGGGGCACGGGCCTCAGTACCTGTATAGGGGTCCCAGGCATGAAGTCATCCACGGGCACAGCAACCGGGAAGCTGGAACTCTGCTCGTCGACCAGGGTCTCCTCTGCACTTACCGAGTCCCCCCACATATCTGGGAGAGGAATGAGAGTCACGCACCACCCACTGCACACCCCGTGCCAGCAGCCCCAGCAGGCCAGCCACACCCCTCTTCCTCACCCCCAGCCTTCTTCCTCCACTCGGCAGACAGCTGGGCTGCTTCCCTGCCAAGCCCAGCATGGCCCATAGCCATGGGCTCAAGCTGCGGAAGAGGGATTCCCCAGGTCTACCCCTTACCCAGGTCAATGGAGATGTCTCCTTCAGTTATCTCAGCTCTCACGCTCTCCAGCACCACCCTGTCCTGATGGAAGGAGTAGCTGTGTTCGACCTGCACGATGTTAGATCTCAAAGGGCTGGAGGTGAGGTCCCTGGCTGGAGACGCATCCCAGCTGCTGGGGCTGGGGAAGGGATTCTGGTCCTCAGAGATGCCGCTATCGCTGTCGAGAGGCGAGTGACCTTGCAAGGCACTCGGCCCCTCTCCAAAGGGGCTCAGCAGGAAGCTGAGAAAGTCCTCCACCTCCTTGTCATTCAGGAGCTGCAGAGAAGAGTTGCTGCTAAGCAGAGGATGGAAGCCTGAAAGCCCCCTCCCATGGCCCAGCCCAGTTCACTTCTCTATGCTCTGCACCAGACAGCAGTCTCACCTCGGGCTCCAGCAGACCCCAGTCTCCCAGCAGGTTGGCTTCGTCCCCCGAGAACTCTGCACAGGGAGCATCATCTGCCAGGAGGAAGCTGAGCAGCTCCTCATCTGCCAAGGCAACCACCTCTTCTGGGCACGACATCTGAGCAAGACAGACAGAGCCATCCAGGGGCTGTGGGAGAGACCCACCCTTGCATCCAGGAGAGTGACAGGACCTCTCTCCTGCTCCTCTGCCTGGGCACTCACATTGCTATGGGTGTAACTGCCAGGATCTCTCCAGGGAAAGGTACAACACATGCAAAGCCAGACCCCAGAGACTCCTGCAGCAAGGCTCCTGGTGCACCTCTACCTGCCCAGGCACTGCCTGGGCCCAGCAGCCCACAAGCAGGGCAATGAAAGCGGGTGATGTGGCCAAGGCACCTCACAGTATGAGTGTGCTGCAACAAGGCACAGCTGACTAGGCAGGGCCCAGGGGAATCTCCTCACCCAGCCCCGATAAGAGACTGGCTCCTGCAGCTCTCCAGAGCCAGAAGAGTCTCTGCACCCTGGCCTGATGCTAGCTAGGCTGGCACTCCTTGGAGGCCTCAGATCAGGTGCATCACCCTGTGACCAAGCTGGAGGGCAGATCCCAAGAGCCTGAATCTCAGCACTGCAGCAGCTGCTCAGAAACAGGAAGTTGGTCCATGGGGCAACCCTGGTGGATCAGTCCGAGCGCTCCCTCAAAGAAGCAGGAAGCAAGGCGGTGAGAGGAAGGGGGATGCAGGGGCCCCATTGTTCCGGCGAGCACAGGGAACATCTGGCTGGGAATCACGCACTGAACAAGTCCCCAGGCAGGCAGCCAAGGGAGGAGCTGGGCCACTGCGGGCTACAGCAGGTGATTCGGAAGGAAGGGTCATAAAAGCTGCTCTGCACACAGAGCAACACCTCCCCCAGCACACGCGTGTGCAAACCCAGCAGCCAAGACATCAGCTATTGGGCACATCAGGCAACACTGAATGGGGGTCACGCGGCTGCTGCTCCCCGCCCCAGCAAGCCTGTCTGAGGAACAGTTAGGCTGGGAGCCAGCTGTGCCTTGCTGAGTCAAAAGGCACAGCTGCAGAAGGCCCCCCATCGCCTTACTACCTTGGGTCCCTATGTCGGGGCTCTCAAGGGGTCAGTCAGGCAGCCCCCAAACACACCCCTCTGCTAGCCAGGTTTGAACTCTGGGGAGCTGTGGACAAGCAGCCCACGTGCAGGAATGGCAAATCGGACTAGTTCTCTGTGGGCATCCAGTGGCCAATTCCATGGCAATGAGCCACTGCCCCAGTGATCACCCCCGGCCATGGAATGGCCTACACAGATCCTTGGTCACTTGCACCATGTGTGCCACTTCCCTCTGCAATTCTGAGCCCTAAACAGACAGCCACACCCTGCACTGCACAGTGTGATCCCACCCCTCTAGGCTGCAACATACACAGCCAGCAGGCCCTGGTGGCTAGAAACAGCTTCAGCCTCACTCTGGTTTAAGTTTCTTTGCCTCGCCATGCCATGCCACGCCACCTTGCAATGACAGCTCAGGGACATGCCAAAATCCTGTGACATCAGCTAAACCGCCTTAGAACAGGAGAGGGGAGGGACCTGGGAGCCAGGACTCCTGGGTTCTCACCTGGCGGGGAGGGGGGAGTGCTGAGAGCCAGGACTCCTGGGTTCTCACCCGGGGGCGGGGCGTGGGGGGGCTGAGAGCCAGGACTCCTGGGTTCTCACCCGGCGGGAGGGGGGGGGCTGAGAGCCAGGACTCCTGGGTTCTCACCAGCGGGAGGGGGGGGGGGCTGGGAGCCAGGACTCCTGGGTTCTCACCCAGCGCGGAGGGGGGGGGCTGGAGCCAGACTCCTGGTTCTCACCCAGCGGGGAGGGGGTGGCTGGGAGCCAGGACTCCTGGGTTCTCACCAGCGGGAGGGGGGGGGCTGGAGCCAGGATTCCTGGTTCTCACCCAGCGGGAGGGGGGGCAGTGATTAGAAGCGGGGGGAGGCTGGGAGCCAGGACTCCTGGGTTCTCACCCAGCGGGGAGGGGGGCTGGGAGCCAGGACTCTGCGGTGTCTTTCCCGGCGGGGGGCTGGGAGCCAGGACCCTGGGTTCTCTCCCGCGGGGGGGGCAGTGATTAGAGCGGGGGGGGGGGCTGGAGCCAGGACTCCTGGGTTCTCTCCCGGCGGGGGGGCTGCAGTCGCACCCCTCCCCCAGCCCTGGCGCTGCCGACCCCGCGGAGCCCCGCCCGCACGGTACCCCCTCTACCTCACTCGACACCTTCAGCTGCGCGGACCCGCTTACACATCAAGAATGACGTCACCGAGCCCACAACTCCCAGCAGCCTTGCGCGAACAAGCCCGCTCATTGGTGAACTTGGGACTGGCTCGGCCCCCATTGGCCGGAAATAATGTCACCAGGCAGCACCGAAGAGCCCGCCCCCAGTCCGCTCGTGAGTGACGGGTTCGCTCGAGGGGGCGGGCCGAGGGAGCTGAGTGAAAGAGGTGCAGGAGGGGGTGGGGCCGAGGGAGCTGAGAGTGACAGAGGTGCAGGAGGGTGGGCCGAGGGGGGTGAGTGACAGAGGCAGGAGGGGGTGGGGCCGAGGGGGTGGAGTGACAGAGGAGGTAGAGGGGGGTGGCCGAGGGAGGTGAGTGACAGAGGTGCAGGAGGGGTGGGGTCGAGGGGATGATGACAGAGGGGCAGGAGGGGGCGTGATCGAGGGATGTGAGTGATGGGTGCAGTGGTGGGGAGGGGCCGAGGGTGTGAGTGACAGAGGGCAGGAGGGGGTGGGGCCGAGGGAGCTGAGTGACAGAGGTGCAGGAGGGGTGGGGCCGAGGGAGACTGAGTGACAGAGGTTCAGGAGGGGTGGGGCCGAGGGGGTGAGTGACAGAGGGGCAGGAGGGGGCGGGGCGAGGGGGTGAGTGACAGAGGGGTAGGAGGGGGCTGGCCGAGGGAGGTAGTGACAGCAGGGGTAGGAGGGGCGGGGCCGAGGGAGCTGAAGTGACAGAGGTGCAGGAGGGGGTGGGGCCGAGGGAGCTGAGTGACAGAGGTGCAGGAGGGGTGGGGCCGAGGGGGTGAGTGACAGGGGCAGGAAGGGGCGGCCAGAGGGGTGAGTGACAGAGGTAGGAGGGGCGGGCGAGGGAGTGAGTGACAGAGGGGTAGGAGGGGGCGGGGCCGAGGGAGCTGAGTGACAGAGGTGGCAGGAGGGGGTGGGCCGAGGGAGCTGAGTGACAGAGGTGCAGGAAGGGTGCAGGGCTGAGGGGGGTGAGTGAAGAGGGGCGGAGGGGGGGCCGAGGGGGTGAAGTGACAAGGGGTAGGAGGGGGCTGGGCCGAGGGGGTGAGTGACAGAGGTAGGAGGGGCTGGGGCCGAGGGGGGTGAGATGACAGAGGGGTAAGGAGGGGGCTGGCCGAGGAGGTGAGTGACGAGGTGCAGGAGGGGGTGGGCCGGGGGGATGAGTGACATGAAGGAGGCAGGAGGGGGCTGGGCCGAGGGGGGTGAGTGACAGAGGGGTAGGAGGGGGCTGGGCCGAGGGAGGTGAGTGACGGAGGTGCAGAGGGGGTGGGGCCGAGG
>NC_133774.1:639418-642668 GCF_003597395.2 Chelonoidis abingdonii | reverse complement strand
GGGGGAGGGGCCGAGGGGTGTGAGTGACAGAGGTGCAGGAGGGTGCAGGGCTGAGGGAGCTGAGTGACAGAGGTGCATGGGGGGCGAGGTTGAGGGAGGTGAGTGACAGAGGTGCAGGAGGGGGCGGGACCGAGAGGTGTTAGTGACAGAGCTGCAGGAGGGGGCAGGGCTGAAGGATGTGAGTGACAGAGGTGCAGGAGGGGGCGTGATCGAGGGATGTGAGTAATGGGTGCAGTGGTGGGGGGAGGGGCCGAGGGGTGTGAGTGACAGAGGTGCAGAAGGGGGCAGGGCCAAGGAGTGTGTGTGATGGGGGTGGTAGAGGGGCTTGGCCCATCAGTCAGGGGCACGACACAGGCTATGATGCTTGGGCAAGAGGGCTCAATCCCCACCCCAGTCTTCCCAGCAGGGTCAGAGTTGCCAAGGCAGACGGAGCAGGGGGAATCCATATTGTCACAGACATCCCCCAGCACTGCGGAGTCCCTAGCCCCTCTGGGCTGGGCAGTGGTGACAGACGGACCCAGGGCCCATGAAGTATCATCGAATGGCATCGTTACCCATGGAAGGGAAATAAGGTGTAAATGCTTGACAGTGAGGGGAATTAACCATAGGACAATTTACCAACGGCCACGGGGGATTCTCCATCACAGACAGCTTCAAACCAAGATGATCTCTACTCCAGGAATTACTTTGGGGCAGTTCCCAGGGCTGTGCTATACAGGGGGTCAGTCTAGTCCTAGGGCCCGAGCTGTACAGGGGTCAGACTAGGGGATCACAATGGTCCTTCTAGACTTGCACTCTGTGAATCTCTGACATGATGAAGGGACACAATAGCGAGATGCAGAACAATGAAGGAAAGAGGAGGGAGATTAGGCACTATCATACACCTAGCTCATAGCACAGGGACAAGGGGGATCGGGCACTGCCGTTCACCCTGCTCATATCAAAAGGACAAGGGGGATCGGGCACTGCTGTTCACCCTGCTCCTCTCACAGGGAGAAAGGGGATCAGGCACTGCCATTCACTCTGCTCATATCGGAAGGACAAGGAGGATCAGGCACTGCTGTTCACCCTGCTGGTCTCACAGGGACAAGGGGGATCAGGCACTGCCATTCACCTTGCTCATATAGGAAGGACAAAGGGGATCAGGCATTGCTGTTCACCCTGCTGGTCTCATGGGGACAAGGGGGATCAGGCACTGCTGTTCACATTGCTCGTTTGATGGGGAGAAGGGGACTTCCCATGGAACTGAAAAGCAGCACACCAAAAGCTGATAGGAGGAAACATTTTTTCCTGTGGAACTCTGCTAGACAGCGTCACCAAAGCAAAGAGCTTAGCAGCATTCAGTGAAGATATTTATATGGACAGCAAGAATATTCAGCATTGATCTTAATCAGGTAAACACAATAGAAGCTAATAACCCTTGCTTCAGAGTGGAGTCACCTAAGTGATGGGTGAGGAGAAAATTTCCTCTGTGGGTGCGTTAGCCTGTGGCTATAGGGTTCTTATTCCTTGCCTAGGACTGGCCACCGTCGGAGATCAGACACTGGGCTATATGTCCCCCTGGTCTGGTGCAAAAGGCAGTTCCTACCTCCCTGGAAAAGGAGGAGCTAACAAAGGAGGGAGTTTGAGGAGGCCAGGCCTGAGGAGGCACTCGAGGCAGTGGAAAGGGAGCAGGTTGCAGGCCCACTAGTGAAGCTTTATGGGCAGCTGCACTGTGCAGTCAGTGTTGACTGTTTGGAAGGGAGACAGGGTGATGAGAAGCCGGCCTAGGCAGGGTGGGGATAGGGCCTGGGGCTGAGCCCAGCAAGTGTGGGATGGCTGGGAACTCTTGGGCTGGGCTGGAACATTATGGGCAGCCCATGGGGAGCGATGGGAGCTGGCTGGGCAGGCTGGCACAGTGATGGTGTGGTGACCTGGCAAGGCTCGGCTAGCTGTGAGCAGAGGCAGAGGGTAACCAAGACAAAAGGGGTCATTTTAAATGTTTAGATCTTTATAAGGGAGAAGCCCAGGAGCATAAATAATACAGAACATTACCAAAGACTCACCACGGATACTAATAAACTAGAGGTTACCAACTCGCTAAGCTTTGGGAGCGTGCCATTAGCACCACATGCATTATTATTAACAAGAACAAAAGAGATATATTAGGTCACTTCAGTGAAGAATCAGCTTGTCTTCTTGTCGGTAAGTCCAGCTCCACTCTTGTCCTGTTCTTTGCTTCTCTCCCGCTGGAAGTGATCCTTTGATTCACTGTTCCTGGGCTGTACGTCGCTGCACCGAGTGTATCACAAGCGGGGTTTGTCCATTAGTCACCTTGGAACTGTGTTCCCTCAGTAGACATTCAAACAGTCATTCTCTCCCTTCATGTACTTGGGGGGGGGGGCGGGGGGCTCCTCGCTTACTGTTCTCAGGATCTGCTTTCCTCTATCACAGCTTTTTGATCACTTCCCTTTTTTACCAATCATATTTTCTTTCAGTTTTTCCCCTTGATACTTGCTCTCCAGTGCAGCTGTAGATCTTACTTCCCTCTACGTCCCTTCGCTAACAGCCACTGCTATACATAAATAGTGTATTTTTTTCTGCTTCTCCTACCAGAAGTCAGGGGCTGGCCTTACTGGGTGGAGCAGGACAAGGCGGGGCAGGGGCTGGCCATGCTGTGTGGGGCAGGGTAGAGGCTGCCTGAGATGGGCAGGATGAAGCATGGCAGAGGCTGGCTGTGCTGGGTGGGATGGGACAGGACAAGGCACTAGATAGGGAGGGCTCTCAGTTACTACAGAGAATTCTTTCCCAGGTACCTTGCCCATAGGCTCGGGGTCTAACTGATCATCATATTTGTGGTCAGGGAGGAATTTTCCCCCAAGTCAGATTGGAAGATTTTTCACCTTCCTTTGCAACGTGGGGCACGGGTCACTTGCTGGTTTGAACTAGAGAATATGGTGAATTCTCAGTAACTTGACGTCTTTAAACCATGAATTGAGGACTTCAGTAACTCAACCAGAGGTTAGGGGCCTATTTCAGGAGTGGGTGGATGAGGTACTGTGGCCTGCGATATGCAGGAGGTCAGACTAGATGATCACGATGGTCCCTTCTGACCTTAAAGTCCATGAGTCTAAAGCAGGGCAGGGGCTGGCCGTGCTGAGAGGGAGGGGCAGGACAAAGTGGGGCAGGAACTTGTCATGCTGGGCAGGACAGGGTGGGAGTAGCCACGCTGGGTGGTGCAGGGCGGGTTGGGTGTGAGGGGCGGGGCTGG
>NC_133774.1:626767-637199 GCF_003597395.2 Chelonoidis abingdonii | reverse complement strand
GGGGGGCGGTGTGTGTGTCCGAGGTGAGGCTTGCAGAGCGCAGGCGACACACGTTGCAGGGGGGCGATAAATCAGTGACACTGCGAGCCCTGAGAGCAGCTGACTCAGTAACTTGCAGGCGGAGAGGATGGGAGCTGCTGTGGGAGAGGGCGAGGTACCCTGTAGCTGACCCCCAAGCTGCTTTTCCCTGCTGTTGCTGCCAGACTACCTGTCTGCCAGGCTGTGTCACTAACGAATTTAACAGCCTGGTGCCTGGGATTGGCTCGTTTTACTGACACAGCACCGCGGGATAGCATCCTCCCTGCCTGTCATTTCTGCTTCTGGGCCTCCCCAGAAATTCTCTGACAGTTGCATGAACACTGAGCAAAGGGGCCTCTGGCCCCAGTGTGGGGATGGTCCCCTATGCCGCCTCTTCCTCCCCCACTCTGCCACTTACTACTCGTTGGAAGTTGAAGCTGTTGCTTCCTGTTTCAGCTTCTCAACCATAGCTTGCTGCTTTCTCCCTGTGGGATGAGCAGGCAGCAACGGGGGCGGGTGGCAGGCAGCTGTAGCCTGAAGTTTCTCGCGTTTCAACCCAGCCCTTCCTCAGTGATGGCTCTGCTCAGTTGCTCAGACTGAGTCCAGTTCTATTGCCATCTGTTAATTACAGTAACATTTGCATTAGCAGGCCTTGCTGCAGGATGTAGTGGTTAGTAGGAAACTTGCAAAGGTCGAGATCTCAAGACTCTGCAGTTTCTGCAGAATCTGAGCTTTCATTTATCACCTCCACTCCCCGCCCCCCAACATACACATTCTAGGCTGTCTCCATATGCACTTGGGTGCCTGAAACTGCCTCTGGTAGTTCCCCAAGCAGCCTCAGAGTGAGATTAACAAAGCCCAGGGCAGTTTCAGGGCTGCTCTTTGGGTTCTCGTGGACAGGGGTCAGCTGGGAAGTAACTTGATAGCTCTGGCTGTGCCACTCAGGCTTCCCCGACAGCAGTGTGACAGTGGTATCTGCAGCGAGGAGGACCCAGGAATGGAGGCTGGGGGAATAGCAGAGTAGTGGGGATGTCCCCTTGGAGCAGCCAGTTGGTGGGGGGAGGGAAGTACAGCTCCTTTCTAAGAGGAGCTGGTGGTGAGGAGGAGGGGAGCTTTGAGTTAATCAGTCCCCTTCTAGCCAGAGATGAATCTGAAAGCTGCTTCCAGATAAAGTCCAGCTGTAACATGTGCTAGGACTCACTGCACCTGGGGCAAGAGGTTGTGCTCTTACACCTCTCCTTATTGGTGTCTCTGTGGATCTGTTAACCCTATGCACTAGCTTTGTTACTGGTTTCCCGTAGTTGTGCAGCCTGTCCCTCTCTCTCTGGCTGCAGTAGTGGCAGTGTTGGGGTTCTGGCAGGGCTTTGGAGCGGAGCTGGAGCGTGGAGCAGCTCTGGAGCAGTGGAGCTGCAGGTTTTTGCCTGGAGCTGGACTGGAGCCAGAGCAAAGCTCCAAAGGCCTGTTTGTGGGCTTCCCTTCTGTGTCAGGTTCTCGCAGGGGCCATGCTCCTGGGGGGCCCACCAGGCTGCTGAATCTGCTGTCCAGGGAAAGGCCAAGGCTTCTCTCCTGGGCTGTAGGAGGAGGATTGGGGTTTATTCCCCCTCCATGTCTGGTTCCTGCTCTGCTGCTATCTCGGCTGGGTTGAGTCAGGCTCTGCTCACTGTTACTCAGGCTGGAGGAGCTGAGGCTATGAGGAGCTGAACTCTGATTGTGTGCACTGAGGTGGGGTGGAGCTTGCTGCCTCCTGCTAGGAAATGCAACGCAGAGGCTGCCTCATTCATCTGTCTGCAGCTCCCGCTAGAGCTCAATAACACCCCCCCGCCCCACATCCCTCTTCTGGGAGCACAGTCCAGGGGGCAGCAGAAGTTACCCTCTGCTCCCTGTACAGGCTTCTGCACAGGCTTGTGAAGGCAGCTCTACTGGAAGTGTTGCCTGCAACTTCTGTCTCCCTCATTCTGCTGATTCCATGCCTGTAGGGCAGGGTTTTGTGGAACAGGTTTGTCTGCTGCAGCTGTGCCAGAAGAGGAAGGGATAGGGCAGCTGAAATGGCCTCGGAGGTGATAGCTGTCCTCTGAGCGAGTCCTGCAGCTTGCGTGGGCATGCACAATGTGGATGCTTATGGGAGGCTCCTTTGGGGTGTGTGTGTGGGGAATGGGAGCAGAGTTCTGGGGAAACTCGTACTAACTTTGGCATACAAAGTGCAGAACCCTTCCCAGAGCTGCTGCCAGTAGGAACGTGTGGGGGCAGGTTGTAGTGGGGCACTGTGCCTCAAGGAATGTCTTAACATTAATGCCCATTGCATGTGGGTGAGATGACTCTGTCCCCTGTTTCTCTGGGGCATTCAGCTGAGAACTGGATACTGGATGCCGTGTGTGTATTTGTGTCCTGACCCAGCTTTAATCTGTTGGATGGGAACATTGGGTTGCCTTTCTGTCTTGGTTCCCCTGCTGGCTGAGTTGAAGCTGCTGCTGCAGCTCTCTGGGGTGAGGCCTGGGTGTGTGGTACTTCAGGTCCGCTCTAATGATGTGTGTAGTGGGTTGCTGATGGTCTCCAGCATGTGTGGGTGGGGGGTGTATGCATGCTGTGGGGAGGGACGTTGCCTGGTTCAGCTGGGCCAATCTCAGAAACAGTGCCTGGATCACTTTGTCCTCCGATTCTGCATCTTTTCTTGTTAGGGGGCGTCATTTCTGAATGACCCTTGAGTACTCAGGGAGGGAGCAGTGGCTTTTTTCCTGGGAGGGGTGTAGAGTAAGGAGAATTGGTGCGGGAACATGGTTACGAAGGTGGCAGTGAGTTATGTGCTGGCTCTGGGGGTACCTCTGCCTCTTCATCCGTGGACTCAGCCCCAGCTGGTCATTGTTCTGAGCACTCGAGTGATGTAACTGTTTCTGGCTAAATATATGATTAATGGATGTACATGAATGATCTAATTGGGCAGCGGGGCCAGGCAGCCGTGATGAGCTAGGCACTTTCCATCTTTAGTAATTCTCGCGCCCTGTGACTCTTCCTCCATGTTCCTCGCTCCCTCCTCTGAGTTCATAGCTCTGCACTGGATAAGGCTTTCTGGGCACATTCCAGATGCTGAGCTGTAAAACCACTGGGGTTTACTCCACACCTCCCAGGAAATCTCTCGCCTGCAGGTATCTCCTGGTGACAGGCTGGATGGCCTGCAGTGTTTGGTCTGCAGCCATGTTTCCCGCTCCCTGTGGCGTGCCTGACCTGCTGCTGGCATGGATAAATTGGGTCACTGAGCTAATGAACCTGTATCTTTCTGAGCACTGTCATCACTTCCTGCCAGGGGTTGCAGGGTGGGGACTTTAATAGGGCACCCACTTCCCATCGGGCTTTAGTACTGGAGCGAGTTCATCCTGAATCCATCCCTCCTGGCAAGTGTCTCATCTTGGGCACTGATTTCTCCCGCCATGGGGACTCCACACCCTCTCTTGGCAGCAGTACGCTCCTGAGAGATACAGAGTTTCTTTGCTGAAGGCAGCTTCCTTGGCTGCATCAGCTGGTGACTCCCTGGGGATATCCCAGGGCCCCTGGAGCTGTTCTCTCAGTGGTGAGGTAGGGAAACTTATCTCTGCACAAAAAGCAGTGGGGAGGGACCCAGACTGCCCTGGAGAGACTGCAGGGTGGGTCCCTGTTGTACAGAGCCCCCAGGGGACAGCATCACCTCTACATGCTGCTGTTTCGATGGAGGTGGGGTGAGAGGGTTTGGTGATGAATTGAGACATTAAAACTTAACTGTGGGAATCTTCCTGAAAGGAAGGTGGTTGATGTCCCAAGCTGAGGAGCCAATGACGCCTCCCAAATGTGCCCTTATAGCCTTGATTTGCTGCACAGGATTTGACCGGGTCTCTAGCCTATTACAGTTACTCTGAATGATAGACTCCGGGCCCTGGACCCGGGTGATGTGCATCTCAAAGGAAGGGCCTGAGGTTGCCAGAGTGGTGGATGTTATTTCCATGTGGGAGGGCCAGGGCAGACATGTCCATCTGTCACTAACCAGCCCCTGCCCAGGTAATGCTGGCTGGAATAGCAGAGGCAAACTTGCAAACATTTGCTCTTCTCTGTTGTACACGGACGTGGTCAGTTCAGCCAGCTGCTATCACCCTGCTCAAAGTCCCCAGAGCTGCACTTTCCTTAGGAGCAGAACTGCTGTCACACCTAGGCACAATCTGCCTCCCCAGCTCCCTCAGGGCACTCAGTAAAGCTGGCCTTGCAGGGGCCCCCTGTGCTATTTCAGCCATCCTGCACTGGCAGTTATGGGGAAGCTACCAGGGTTACAGCTCTACTGGTGGGAGCGTAAGCGCTAATGGGAATGACAGGCATTTTTACCAATCCAAGCAGCATCAGGCAGTGTGGTGATAAACGCTGGTGGCTGGTGTACATGGGCATGCGCACTATTCCTCGCACCAGGGCTAGTGCAGAAATGGGAGAGGGGCTCTCTGGATCACTGCATTCTGGTGAAATCCAGAGCAAGGCATGTTCAGCGTGTCACTTAGGAAATGACTACACTGCAATCAGAGGTGCTTTTGTAGCACATGTAGGCGTACCTGAGCTAGCTGTCATCTCAGTATCACAGGTACTAATACCAGCAAAACTGGCAGCACGGACTTTGGGGTGAGCTAGCCACCGGAGTAAGTACGCAGGGTCATGGATGGGCTTGCGCTGAACTCCGTGCTGCTGAAACTTCACTGCTGTTAGTATTCAGGGCAGCTAGCTTCAAGCCTGTTCGGATGTGTCCACATGTGCTGCATTCATACCTCCCATCGCAGCATAGGCAATCCTTAGTTCAGGGTTTCATCGTGACTATGCTGACTGGTTGGTCCTGGTCAGCATCATGAGAGTTTGTGATGGAGCATGCCACACCAGAGTGTACACCATTTGAATTGAATTTAGTGATCACATGTTCAGAGAGGGTGCATGCAATTAGTTTAATATCTAGCTGCCGAGGTTTGGTGCATCACTATTTACATCTTTCAGGCAGGCTCTGTTCAGCTGGTTTGCACAGTGATCCTGGGTGTGATGGAGATGAGGGAAGGATGAGCTTCCAACACCGCCCATAGCTATAGCTTGTCATGGCACCAAGCATCTCTAGAGGTTCCTAGCCCCAGCAGGAGAAGCACCTTTGGCTCTTGTGCCAGGACTCAAGGATGTCTGTGCCTCCTGGTGCATTTTCCAAATAGCCACTCAGCCCTTGGACAAATATCCAGATATTCAGGTGGAAACTGGATTCCATGTGCACTTTGAAAATTGCACTTCAGGGATGGAGATCCTAGTTTTGGAGGGGGTTCAGCCTAACAGATCAGCCGCCAAAACCGGGGCTGGAATGAAGGGGCTCCCATCCCTGTTCACCTCAGTGTCCCCACCTGATTCTGTGGAGTTCACATCTATCCTGCTGTGGGATCAGAACAAATGCCCTGCTCGCTCCTCTGAGGCTGAGGGCTGCACTGAGCATGTTCGACAGCTGCTTCCCCTCTGGTAAAGTCTTGAGAAAAGCTATTATCCTTCCTCTGCAGGACTTCAAGGAAAGCAGGCTGCCCCTACTTCTGACGTGCACGGGGTCCAGAGCTCTCTAGATAGTCCCATCTTGGCTACACATTGTTACGCAAGCCCATACAGTCAGCACTTGTGGGCCTGTGCTGGTGCTGGTGCCCATTCCCTTGTGGAAATGCAGCAGGAACCAGAAGAGTGGGGAGGAGGGAGCCTGATGGCACAAACCTGAAGAAATTCAGCCTGTTACTGGGGAAGCCTCTGCGGCTGCTAGAGAGAGGCTCAGCCCCAAGCCTGCTGAAGATGAGGAGAGGGCCCGTTGTTGGGCTAAGGGCCTTCCCAGGGTGGTCAGGTATCTTGCTAGTGCCATGAGTTCAGAGTCACAAGTGTGAAATCCAGGGATGGCAGTGGCAGCAGGTCTGTGTCTGGGATGGGAAGGGTTAATTTCCATAAAGAACAATAGCAGTGTCTGTGTGGGCACTCAGCAGGATACAGCGTGACATCCTACATGAGTGCGCAGGCTGGCCTAACCCAGGGTCAGGAGGAAGTAGCACACAGCTGCATGTCAGAGGGGCTGCCTTCCTCAGAAGCCCTCCAGCCCTCTTGGTGCTAGGCTGGCCATACGTCTAATCCTGTGTGGCAGGTCCCGTCGCGTGGATGGATGCAGCCTCAGGTGGTGGTGGAAAGTGAAGAGTCTCACCCTGCGGTTGAAGACCACCTAGGCGCTCTGATCCTGGTGAGGCTGGGGTCTCACACATGGGCCACGGGCAGGGAGAGCCTGGACTCCCACTTCTGGCTCAGAAATGCCATCTTGGGGAAGCAGGATGCAGAAGGGTCCATGTTGCTCTTGGTCCCAGATGGGGATGGCAGCTGTTATAAATACCCAGCCAGTTGTCTGGTGTGGCTTTGATCCCCCATTCCCTAGTAAGTGGAGCTGGCCTGATGAAAAGAGCAAGGAGAACCTGGGAGGTGGGGCTCAGGTGGGCAGGGTCTTGCCTTGCCTTTAGGGCTGCTCTAATGGGACATCCATTTGGGGCTCAAGTTGCTCTTGGTGTTCGCTTTTCTTGGGGTCTGACACACTCTGCTGTTTGGAGCCAATTCATAGAATCGTAGGATTAGGGGTGTAAGATGCCTCAGGAGGTCATCTCGTCCTACCCCCTGCTCAAAGCAGGACCAACTCCAAATCAATTATAGCTGCCCAGCTCCACAGGAGGCGCACTCCTGTCTTGTGCATGGTGCACTGGCACCTTGGGGGTTATTTATAGCTAGCACTGTCAGTGCCCCCTTCCCAGCCTGGCACCGTTTCTGTTTGGGCCTTTGGAGGGCTGGGGGCTTGAGGGAAGGCTGCTGCAGGGAGGAGGGTGCCAGAAGCAGGTCATTTTGGAATATGATCTAAACGCTGTAAATGATCTGGGTATTCTGCAGTACGCTCACCATTGTTTGTGAGTATCTTGCTAGCACCAGCAGAGTCATCTTCTCCTGCGTGTGAGGTACTAGCCTTGTGGCTGGCTTATGTGACTGGCCCAAGGTCACACCAGGAGTCCGTAGCAGAGCCTGGTGTAGGACCCCAATTTCTGGGCTTTCCTCCAGTGCCCTGGCTCTGCTGCCTGAGTGCCAGTCTTCTCCCCCACCCCTCTGCTTTGAAGCTGGGGGAAGGAGGGGACATTAGAACTTCCCTCCCCTTTGCCTAGCCCCAGGACAGGATTGCTGGCTGTGGAGAGCCAAACTTGCTGGATTCCTGCCCTGCTGAGCCCAGGGAGCACGGGCTGGCTCTCAGTGCAGAGTCAGGGGCTGGGATTCACTTCCACAGCGGGATCTAGGGTGGCCTTCCCTGCAGCCATGTCTCCTCCCTGGTCTTGGCATGCAGTGGGGGATGGGGGTTGCCACAGGACTGGCCTGGCAGTGGGGCTGGCTGGAGCTCTGACAGCCCAGGACAAAAGGCTGATTGTGCCCAGAGGAGAGAGCACGTAACTCCAGTTCTCCTCCATCAGCTGGGTTGTGTCTGTCATGCTTGTGGTCTGAAGTGGGTGCTCTGGCCAGAGCTGGTGTCACCTCGGACAGAATGCAATGTAACCCAGAAAAAGGGGAAATGCAGTGCTGGTTCCTGTGCTGCAGTCACAGGGAGAAAAGGCTGTGAGCTGTCCTGCACCCCACAGCCTGTGACTGTGCTGGCTGCTCCCATGGGCCTTTTTTAGAAACTGATGGACAGTTGAGGGGGCATCCTTCTAAAGAACAAGGCTGTCCCTGCCTGGGTGTGAGGACCAGAGTGCCTCATGGAGAGCCCAGGAACCCCCCCCACTTAGAGGGCACTTTTGACTCTGTTCCTTCTGTAATTCATCTCATGACTCTCCAGTTCCACACTGTTGTCTCCTCTCTGTCCCTTGCCATGACGCCTTGCTCAGTGAGCTCCCTGGGGCCTGTCTGCCTATCCAGTGGCTGTTTCCTTGGCCCTTTAAATCTGCCCAGCAGGATGTTTAAATGCTTGGACTATGGCTTCATCGCTGTCTGTTAATTCCATATTTGGTAGCAGTCATTGTTTACTCCTTGTCTCCTCTCCCCCTTTCTTGTCCTTGCTGGGGAAGGGAGTAGGGGGAGGGGACATTTTTTCAGAGTCATTAACGTTGGTGAGTCGGCTGGTTTCCTGATAAAGGGGCTGGAGGAACCTGGAAGGGTGAGAGAGGAAACAGAAGGGATTCCAATAGCAGAGGGAAAACATTGCTCTAGAGCAGTGGTTCTCAAACTTTAACAGCCTGTGACCCTTTCACTAGCACATCAAGTCTCGCAAACCCCCTTTTAAAAATGAATATTTCCAGGGGTTTTCTCCTGTATCTGAGTATAAATTATAAAAGCAGTGATCTTGGAAATATAAAATTTGTTTTTATGACATGCTTTTTACACACTATTTATTATTATTTATAATTACAGTATTTTTATTACACTATGAAAACGGCGACACTATCCCAAGAACTCGATCTAGAGCAGGAATTGGCAGCCTTTCAGAAGTGGTGTGCCAAGTCTTCATTTATTCACTCTAATTTAAGGTTTTGTGTGCCAGTAATACATTTTAATATTTTTAGGTCTCTTTCTATAAGTCTATAATATATAACTAAACTATTGTATGTAAAGAAAATAAGGTTTTAAAAATGTTTAAGAAGCTTCATTTAAAATTAAATTAAAATGCAGAGCCCCTTGGACTGGTGGCCAGGACCTGGGCACCATGAGTGCCACTGAAAATCAGCTCATATGCCACCTTTTCACGCTTGCCATAGGTTGTCTACCCCTGCTCTAGAGTAACAGCACTGAACTGGCAGCTGCTCCCAGCAAGAGAGAACCAGGCAGAGCTGTGGCTTGTAGAATGTATCTTGGGCTGAGAACTAGTGTGTTGGCTGGAGGGAGTTGGGGGTGAGTGGGTCCTTTGCCCTTGTCTCCAGTGCCATTAAGGATATAATTTCATTTTTTGGTGTGGGGGGAGTAGGGAAGTCTCCAACTCCTAGGGAACTCTATCTTCCCCTTCCAGATGCCATTCACTGGGCTTCATTCCTGCTTTGCCATGCATTTGCATGGGCCTTGTAAGGCCACTGCCTCTGGGTGGCATCTGCTTGGAGCCAAAGGCACCCCTTCCCAGCAGGCCACCTCTCCAGCTGCCCCAGAGAGGCTGAGTGGGTTCCTGGGTGGGACGACCCCTTCAGCAGGATGCACCCCTTGCTGCCTGACGCGACTGAGGAGGGGTGCTTTGAAACACACTGTTGGGCCCAGCTGGCCAAGTGCTGAGTGAGAGTGGAGCTTGGAGGGAGGCAGGTAGGTAGCCAAGCCTGTTGGGGGAGGGAGCATGCTGAGTGCTCTAATACCAGAGACCTGTGCCCCATTAGCCAGGGGAGTGTTAGCAGTGACACCTGCTGCTGCTAATAGCTTCATTGTGATGGCCTGTAGGGGAAACACTTCTTCCCTGGCTGGCCTGACTCCGGGCCCAGGGTATGCACAGGGCTCTGTCTCCCACAGCCCGCTGCCAGGCTTGCTGAACAGATTCTGAGGGTATGTCTATACTACCCGGCGGGCGGGGGTTGATCCAATGGGGGGTCAATTTATCATGTCTAGTCTAGATGTGGTAAATCGACCCCTGAGTGCTCTCCCATCAGCTCCTGTACTCCACCGTGAGAGGCGCAGGCGGAGTCGACGGGGGAGCGGCAGCAGTCGACTCACCGTAGTGAAGACACTGCAGTGAGTAGATCTAAGTACGTCGACTTCGGCTATGTGAATAACGTAGCTGAACTTAGATGGATTCCCCCTTCCCCCCAGTGTAGACCAGGTCTGAGAGTTAAGCAATGGCTAATGGGTGAAGAGTGGAGTGGCTAAGTGATAGAAATGCCTGAGCCAGGCCTGTGGGATTCAGTCTGGCTGTGGTGAGGCAAGGCGCAGACCCCTCTGCTTGTTTACAACTTGCACTGACTGCTGCTTTGTGCCTGCCTTGTTAGTGTTTTTGCTTTAAAAGAAAAAAAAAAAAGGGAGGGGAGTGGAGAATAGGATGGAGAATATCTTATTGCCGTTATATAAATCCATAGTACGCCCACATCTTGAATACTGTGTACAGACGTGGTCTCCTTGTGATGTTATTGATATAAACTGGGACCATATAGAACATGGGTTGCAACCAAGGTCCTGTAGTGGCACCAAATCCTATGTAAAGGGGGTCATATAAGGTGTCTAAGACCAGGTTATGGGTTACTGGTAACGATTATGTTGTCTGTGTCTGTATCATTTTTGTAGCTGAGGTTATGAATATTGGCTGTATACTGTCTGTATGCCCGTGTTTTGTGGGTAAACGCCAATATCTGAGGGGTATAATTTTTTGCACAACACTCTGTGCTGGTCTGGGTATCACGACCGCCTAATCGTGCTGGTCCTTGGGATCGAAGAG
>NC_133774.1:620425-626242 GCF_003597395.2 Chelonoidis abingdonii | reverse complement strand
GAGAGAACCTTTTTCTTTTACTGGGGTGTTGGTTTTCATAACCATTCATCCCCAGGACGTGTGGAACTGGTGGTGATACTGGGAGACTGGAGTGTCTAGGGAAATTGCTTGTGTGACTTGCGGTTAGCCAGAGGGGTGACACCGAAGTCTGTTGTCTGACTGATTTGGTTTGCCTTAGAGGTGGAAAAACCCCAGCCTTGGGCTGTAACTGCCCTGTCTGAGCAATTGGTCCTGATTTGGCACTCTCAGTTGGGTCCCGCCAGAACCACATCGTCACACTCCTCATCTCAAAAAAGATATACTGGCACTACAAAAAGTTCCGAAAAGAGCAACTTCAATGATTAGGGGTTTAGAACGGGTCCCATATGAGGAGAGATTAAAGAGGCTAGGACTCTTCAGCTTGGAAGAAAGGAGACTAAGAGGGAATATGATTGAAGTATATAAAATCATGGGTGGTTTGGAGAATGTGAATAAGGAAAAGTTATTTACTTGTTCTCATAATATAAGAACTGGGGGCCTCTAAATGAAATTAATAGACAGCAAGTTTAAAACAAATAAAAGGAAGTTCTTCTTCATGCAGCACACAGTCAACCTGTGGAGGAGGTTGTGAAGGCTAGGACTATAACAGGATTTAAAAGAGTGCTAGATAAATTCATGGAGGTTAAGTCCATTAATGGCTATTAGCCAGGATGGGTGAGGAATGGTGTCCCTAGCCTCTGTCAGAGGGTGGAAATGGATGGCAGGAGAGAGATCACTTGATCATTACCTGTTAGGTTCACTCCCTCTGGGCAGTTGGCATTGGCCACTTTTGGCAGACAGATACTGGGCTGGATGGACCTTTGGTTTGACCTGGTATGGCCGTTTTTATGTTCGCTGGACAGCGTGAGCCTAGTGCTGCTCCTAGGTGCCCTGGTGTTGGAAGGGAGTGGGGATCCCTTTGTCATGTGCTTCCTGAGCTCCCCCATGCTGTTCTGAGTGGGGGGCTCTAGTACACCCAAGTCCTGGTCTGCCCCTCTTCTGACTGGGTGCTAGCTAGTTCCTGCCAGCAATGGGCAGCAGATGCTGCTTCAGCCACATGCACAGGCCCTGTGAACCCCATTCCCCTATGCCTCGGCTATGTCCTGGGTTTCCTGCGCTTTCCCTAGCCAGAGCAGGGCACTGACAGACACAGGATTGTTCAGCAGCCTCACCTGTCCAGTTATACTTTTCTCTTCAGCAGAATGCTTTAGCCCTTGCAAGCCACTTTCGAGGTCTCCTGTGCTCTGCTCTCTCTTCCCCACCCTCCTTTGCATAGGGACCCTTGGGATGCTTGTCTCTCCCTAGCTGAATGCTGACCCATGGCTGTGTGTACAGCCTGTTGGGAGGAAGCATGAAGCACAGCTGCTGGGGGCTCTGTACCCTAGGAGCTGGTTGGGAAGCTGCATCTGTAGAGAGCTCCTATGATTATCCATCTCCCTGATGTCTCTGACTCCAACCACAAATACTGTTGGAGCAACCACTGGAATGTGAGCCTGTCAGCAAAGCGTAGGCTCCCTGCATGTCTCCTACAGTGAGTACCAAAGCCGCTCGATGAGGGGGAGCTAGAGGAGGGGTCTGATACATGGGGATGGCAGGAGAAGCGGTTCTGAGCTGTCACTTGTGCTGCTCGGAAATAGCCAGGCATCCAAATGAAGGGGATCTTGGAGTGTGGCATGAATGTACTTGGGCTGCTTGTACTGTGGGGGCACTAAGACACCCCGACTGGGAGTGGGGCTGGAGTGCTGAACACCATACAAAGATACAGTCTGTGGCCTGGAACATGTACTCTGAAGGAGGCAGTGGAGGAGACAGCTGAGGGTGGCAACAGGCACAGGGCTTGATAGTCCCTTTTCTAACACGTGCCTGTATACACCCTCACACAGGCACTACTTCTTTTAGGATTAGTCGTGGTGGATTAGCACCCACCGCTGTGATCAGGAACCCACTGGGCTGGCTGCTGAACAGACAGTGAGACCGTCCCTGCTTCAGAGAGCTCAGTTTAAGTCAAGACGAGTGTTACAGCCAAAGGAGGTCAGAGTGGAACAGGTCCTTGCACAGATTAGCCAGGGACCTGCTCTGTCATTTTCATTTGTCTTTTGAATGAGAGATAAGTAAATGAAGTAGCCATTGCAGCAAAGAATCCTGTGGCACCTTATAGACTAACAGACGTTTTGGAGCATGAGCTTTTGTGGGCGAATACCCACTTCGTCAGATGAATGATATGCAACTGACAAAGTGGGTATTCGCCCACGAAAGCTCATGCTCCAAAACGTCTGTTAGTCTATAAGGTGCCACAGGATTCTTTGCTGCTTTTACAGACAGATCCCACACGGCTACCCCCTCTGAGTACCGAAATAGCCATTGACCTTCCCACTGCCATCTTGCTTGTCAAACCCCTTTAAGGCTGCCCATCGCCTTGGGGCGTCGGTTGGCCCGGGTGCTGGGGCAGGGCCAGGACACAGTTACGGACTTCTGCACTGATGATGTAGCTGATAAATGACACCAGAAGTGACACGGGCTATCTGAAGTGTCGTGGAAGAGTCCAAACAGGATATGACCCCGACAGACCCAGGCTGAAGCTGTCCCAGAGGGAGGAGAGGGTGGGGTAGCCTGGGAGAGTCCTTGCAAAGACTCCTTTGGGGATGCTGTCCATAGTATAGATAGGTAAGGGTAAGTTTCTTTTTTACCTTAAGGGGTGGACAGGGGGAATCAAGCACCTGAACCAGAAGGACCAAAATAGAGACCTGGATTTTTTTTAAAGTCTGGGAGGAGAAAGAACTCGGGGTCTTTTTGTTTTCTTGCTGTGAGTAAACAAGCTTTTCGTCTAAACCCAATCTTCCTTCTAATATTCTACTATCAAGTGTGGAGTACAAAGGAAACCAAATCAGTAAGACTGTATTATGTGCTTTGGGTTTGTAATTACATTGTCGTGTGATTTTGGGCTGGAACTGGTTTAAATGGGACTACTTTAAATCAGACGTTTATGTCCTATTCTTATAAGCCATTCCCTGTAGATGAGTTTCTTAATGCAGAGTTTGTTATATTAAGTACTTCTTTTATATAAAAGTTTTCCTTTTAAAACTTGTAGGAGTTCGTTTCCTAGTGAGGTCAAAGGGGAGAGAAATTTCTTGTGCCCGGACCTGTCTACCTCTGTGGACAGGCTAGGGGAGGGGAGCCCAGGCTCTGTGGATTACTTTCCTATTCGTCCCAGGGCGGGAACAAAGCTCCGGGGAAAAAGTTACAGGGAATAGAGGTAAGATTAAGTTCTATTCCCGGTGGTGGAGGGCTGTCTCTTGGAGAAGAGGAGGCAGGTTCTCGTATTGATTGGTGAATTAGGAGAATTGCATCAATTCCTCAGGTTTGCTCAGAGCGAATGACTGAGAGAGAGGGGAAAGGGAGGGGAGATAAGTCCTTGCCGGTAAAGACTCAGACTTCTGAGTCTTGGGGTCTTCCAGGGGAAGTTGGGGAGGCCAGAGAGGGGTCCCGAAGGAATATTGGGGAACACCGGCTGATAGGAGCCAAAATCCTATCTGGGTGGCAGCGAGACAAGAGCCAGCTGGGTAAGCTTGGGGGGAGAATCAATAGTAGCACCCAGATTGGGACGCTAAGGTCCAATTTGAGAAGCAGACGCTTACCACAATGGCTAGGCACAGACAACCCTGTCCCATGGATGTGGCACACATCAGTCGTGGATGTAGGTGTCAAATGCACAAATAATGCCAATGTCTGCTCCATGCAGAGGGCAAATCCGTTGCTCCAGCCCCCTTTATATTGCTGCTTCTCCTGCCTCCTCCCTCATCTCTGGGGCGGGTTTATGGCAATCCGGCTTTCAGACCGAGATTTAGAGAAATAGCTTTTTCATTTCTTGAGAAAGTGACTGATGTTTTGTCTTGTTAAACTCAAAGCCAGCGTCCCTTATCTGTGTGTGTGTTCAGTCATCTGCACTGAAGCTGATGCATAGCACTGCTTTCTAGTAAAGCAAGAAGACCATATAAAATTTTGAGGTCATGCTCAAGTAGTGCATGTCCACATTTTTTAACTTCTGCAAGTCTGGCATGGGAAATAACGGTGACCAATGTAACTGATTAATAGAGACAGTCCTGAATATTTGGGAAGCTTTTTCTTACATAGCCATCCTATTACCGCCTCCACTCCCTGTGAATTTTTTTTACATTTGCCCTGTCTGGTCACCCATAACATGGCAGGAGACTGCAACAGACTAAGGTACATTTTGCACAGTGAGACTAACATTGGAGCAACTAACGTACTCCTGGGGCGTTCTGCACCAAAACATTAAAAATTCTGCGCCAAAGACAAAAAAAAAAAAAGTAAAATTCTGTAACAATATTTAAAATTCTGCATATTTATTTTGTCAAAATAACACTAATATAATCGTAACTAGGTCAATTATTTTGTAAATTTATTTTCAAAAATACTGTCACCAAGTATGTTTATAACAATAATAGAGACACACACAATTCCCCCATGATAGGCCGACCCAAATCATGGTCGCGTTTTGGGTCATTCAAGTCATAGTATTTTAAAAAACAATAAATGTCATGATTTCAGCTATTTAAAGCTGAAATTTCATGCTATTGTAATTATAGGATCTCACTCCAAAAGGAGTTGTGTGGAGCGTTTGCAAGGTATGGTGTTGCACCCTCTGCCGCTTGCTGCGGCAGCGCTGCCACTCCCCGCCGTCCCAGCTCTGAAAGAAGCAGTGCAGAAGCAAAGTGACAGGTATGGTATTGCTACCCTTAACTCTGTGCCGGCTGCTGGCGGACAAGCCAAGCTACTGGCTCTCAGGCTGCCCAGAATCTGAAGGCAGCACAGAACTAGGTGCAATACCTGACACCCCACCATAACCTTGTCCTTGCCCCCACCCCCGACTAGCTTTGGTCAAGGACCTCCAATCTGAGAAACCAGCTGTCTCCCTGTGAAATCTGCATATGTATAGCATAAAGGCACAAAAACATTCTCGAACAACCCCAGTCTGGACAGTGCCTCCAAGTGTACCTAAGAATGGCTCGGGTGTGGGAAATCTCCCCACAGCTCTGCAGTGGATGACTGATGCAAAGAATTCAATTCAGCTCTCTGCAATGCCTGTCTTCCTTGAGTGCTCTTTGGACACCTCACTTGTCCAGTGACCCCACTCGTTTGTCCAGCTCTGCTTCTGATGTACTTACAATTTTTTTGCTATTATTTGGCTTGCTCCGTGGTGTACCATGCAGCATAAAAGGGAGGTGTCATTGTATTAAGCCTTCTACCACTCGTGTCTACAGAAGCTATCAACATTTGTGGCTCTACTGATGATGTAGTAGTTCTTGGCAGTTGCAAGCACGTCTATGTTTCACTGAGTGCGTGTCTGCCGTGCTATAAAGCTCTGATTAGACAAGGGGAGCCAAGCTATTCAGTCTGTAACGAGGAGTCTGTCAGATAACTTCCAGTAAAAGAGAGTTCAGCCATTGCTGCTCTTTTTTTTTCAACCTATCCATAACAAGAGTTGGAAAGAACATCCAGAGCTGTGTCTTCAAGTAATTCAGGGTGTTCACCAAGATATCTGGATTTGGCATTCCATGGGAGTATACACAAACAAAGTGAAATAAATGACTTGATGGTTGTATTCATTTAGTGTGGCAATGGAAGCTGGGTGTGCTGAAGACAAACAATCAACTACAACGCTAAGTTTATTTTTTTCAATCCAAACCCTACCCCAGTGTCCTTGCCCTCCTAAGGACACTAATTTGTATTATATCCTCCACATTTGTTTCCCAGAAGCCTTGAATGTCTAGGGCTTCA
>NC_133774.1:616130-620400 GCF_003597395.2 Chelonoidis abingdonii | reverse complement strand
TGTTTTCCTCGGCTGTGAGTAAACAAGCTTTTTGTCTAACTCCAATCTTCTTTCTAATATTCTACTATCAAGTGTGAGTACAAAGGAAACAAAGCAATAAGCTGTTATGTGCTTTGGTTTGTAATTACATGTGTGTTGATTTTGCTGGACTGGTTTAACTGGGCTCTCTTTTAAATCAGACTGTTTATTCCTATTTTCTTATAAGCCACATCCCCATATTGAATTTCTTAATGCAGTGTTTAGTATATGTAAGTTCTTTCTTTTTTTATATAAAGTTTTCTTTTTAAAACTTGTGGGAGTTTCTTTTCCTAGTGAGGCAAAGCGGAGAGGAATTTCTGTGCCCGGAGCTCTGTCTACCTCTGTGAGACAGGCTAGGGGGAGGGGAGCCCAGGCTCTGTCGTTTACTTTCCTATTGTCCCAGGGTGGGAACAAGCGACAGGGGACAAGTTACAGGGAATAGAGGTAAGATTAGTTCTATTTCCCTGTGGTGGAGGGCTGTCTCTTTGGAGAAGAGGAGGCAGGTTTCTCGGTATTGTGATGTAAAGAGATTGCATCAATTCCCTCAGGTTGCTCAGAGCGGAATGACTGAGAGAGAGGGGAAAGGGAGGGGAGATAATTCCCTTGCCGGTAAGACTCAGACTTCTGAGTCTTGGGGGTCTTTCCAGGGGAAGTTGGGGAGGCCAGAGAGGGGGTCCCCCAAGGAATATTTGGGGAACCCGGGCTGATAGGAGCCAAAATCCTATCTGGTGGCAGCGAGACAAGAGCCAAGCTGGGGATAAGCTTGGGGGGAGAATCATAGTAAGCACCCAGATTTTGGACGCTAAGGTCCAGATTTGAGACAGACGCTTACCACATGGCTAGTGCACAGCTAAACCCTGTCCCATGGATGTTGGCACACATCAGTGTTGGATGTAGGTGTCAAATGCACAAAATATATGCAATGTCTGCTCCATGCAGAGGGCAAGTCCTGTTGTCTCCATCTCCCTGTTATATTGCCTTCTTCCTCCTTGCCTCCTCACCTCATCTCTGGGGCGGGTTTATGGGGCAATCGCTTTCAGACCGAGATTTAGAGAAATAGCTTTTCATTCTTTGAGAAAGTGACTGATGTCTTTGTCTTTGTTAACTCAAAGCCAGCGTCTTATCTGTGTGTGTGTCAGTCAGTCTGCACTGAGAGCTGATGCATAGCACTGCCTTTGCTAGTAAAGCAGAGAAGACCATATAAAAATGTTTTGAGGTCATGCTCAATAGTGCATGTCCACATTTTTTAACTTCTGCAAGTCCTGGCATGGGAATACGGTGACCAGATGTACTGATTTTATAGAGACAGTCCTGATATTTGGGGCTTTTTCTTACATAGGCTCCTATTACCCCTCCACTCCCTGTGCCGATTTTTTCACATTTGCTGTCTGGTCACCATACATGGCAGGAGACTGCAACAGAACTAAGGTACAGTTTTTGCACAGTGAGACTAACCATTGGAGCCAACTACTACTCCTGGGGGCGTTCTGCACCAAAACATTAAAAATTCTGCGCCAAAGACTAAAAATTCTGTGAACAATATTTTAAAATTCTGCATATTTTATTTGTCAAAATAACACTATATAATCGTACTAGTTTCAATTATTTTGGTAATTTATTTCAAAAATACCTGTCACCAAGTATGTTTATAACAATATAGAGACACACACAATTCCCCCATGATTAGGGCCCTACCAAATTCATGGTCTGTTTTGGTCAATTTCACAGTCATAGTATTTAAAAAACAATAAATTTCATGATTTCAGCTATTTAAAGCTGAAATTTCATGCTATTGTAATTATAGGAGTCCTCACCCAAAAAGGAGTTGTGTGGGAGCGGTTGCAAGGTATGGTGTTGCCACCCTTCTGCGCTGCTGGCGGCAGCAGCTGCCACTCTCCGGCCGTCCAGCTCTGAAAGAAGCAGTGCAGAAGCAAGAGTGACATGGTATGGTATTGCTACCCTTAACTTCTGTGCTGCTGCTGGCGGGACAGCCAATAGCTACTGCTCTCAGGCTGCCCAGCTCTGAAGGCAGCACAGAACTAAGGGTGGCAATACCTTGACGACCCCACCATAACCTTTTGTCCTTGCCCCCCCCCCCCGCAACTAGCTTTTGGGTCAGGACCTCCAATCTGAGAAACACTGGTCTCCCCTGTGAAATCTGCATAGTATAGCATAAAGGCACAAAAACATTCTCTGACAACCCAGTCTGGGACAGTGCCTCCAAGTTGTTACCTAAAGAATGGCTCAGGTGTGGGAATCTCCCCCACATGCTCTGCAGTGGAGACTGATGCAAAGAATTCATTCAGCTTCTCTGCAATGGCCTTGTCTTCCTTGAGTGCTCTTTGGACACCTCACTTGTCCAGTGACCCCACTCGTTTTGTCAGGCTTCTTGCTTCTGATGTACTTACAATTTTTTTTTGCTATTAGTTTGTCTTTGCTCGTGGTGTACCATGCACATAAAATGGAGGTGTTCATTGTATTTATACCTTCTACCACTCTGTCTACAGAGGCTATCAACATTGTGGCTCTACTGATGAGTGTGTAGTTCTTGGCAGTTGCAAGCCACGTCTATGTTCACTGAGTGCGTGTCTGCCGTGCTTATAAAAAGCTCTGATTAGACAAGGGAGCCAAGCTATTCAGTCTGTAACTGTGCAGTCTGTCAGATAACTTCCAGTAAAGAGAGTTCTAGCCATTTGTGCTCTTTTTTTTTTCACCTATCCAAACAAGAGTTGGGAAAGAACATTCCAGAGCTGTGTCTTTTCCAAGTAATTCAGGGTTTTCACAAGATAATCTGGTATTTTGCCTTCCATGGGAGTTAATACACTAAAATAGTGAAATAAATGACTTGATGGTTTGTATTCATTTATTGTGCAATGGAGCTGGGTGTGCCTGAAGACAAACAATCCAACTACAACGCTAGTTTATTTTTTTCATCCAAACCCTACCCCAGTGTCCTTGTCTCCTAAAGCAGACACCTAAAAATATATCCTCCACATTTTGTTCCCAGAAGCCTTGAAATGTTCTAGGTGCTTTCCAAATTGAAAAGATGATACCTAAGAACAGTAGACTGAACAGCAGTAGAACATCCAATCAGTCAGTTGGGGAAGGTGGAAGCGGTGGTGCCCAAAGTAGCCAGCAGTTCGGTAACACTGCCTTTTTCCTTTACTGGGGTACGCAGACTATACCCAGTCATTCATTGGCCTTGCTCATATCATACACTTCAGGGTTCTGCAGTCTTCATATTCACTATGTGACTAGCCATCTGGCAAAACTTCGCGTTCCATGGCAAAAACAAAATTGAAGACATTCCAGAACCAAAGATTTAAAGAAGTTTGAATAAGAAATTCACTAAATGTTTAATTGCACCCATGTCTGACAATGAGAGAGTTGTAGTTAGTGCTCCTCAAACAACCTTAACTCTGCTGCTGTGTCCCCTCCCAGCCCAGCCGCGGCCTGTGAGCCAGCAACATCGCTCTGGCCCCCAGCCACTTTCCCCTTGATGCAGTTGCAGTATAGGCTTCAGACTATCAAAAACAGAGGTTTGATGCGAGGAAACAAGTCTTAACGACTTGTGATTTGCTTCAGAAGCATTGTTTCTTCTCAGACATGAAGTAGTTCCACACATTGTCCCCAGTGAAAAGCTTGCAGTTCTGTCAGTAAAACCCAAACAGCCTGCTAATTAGCTAGGCCTCTGTTACGCTTTTATCTGCTCTTTTACCATGTTTTTTCTTTCAGCACTTAGCCCATTATGAAGTTTTGTCCAAACTCATCACGGTTTTTAAAAAATTGACAAAATTCAGAGTTCTCTTACTTCTACAATTTCCCACGATTTTGATGCTATAAACTGTGACACCAGTTGCTTCATAAAGATAGGCTGGATGTGATGGGATCCCCAGGGTACAACTTGGAACTGTGGGCACGCTGTGCCCCCTTAAGACTCCAATCTGGACTGTCTTGCAGTGCTATGCCAGTGATAGGCAGCATATGGAGACCTCACCTAGCTAAGAACATAAGAATGGCCGTACCGGGTCAGACCAAAGGTCCATCTAGCCCAGTATCTGTCTACCAACAGTGGCCAATGCCAGGTGCCCCAGAGGGAGTGAAGCTAACAGGTAATAATCAAGTGATCTCTCTCCTGCCATCCATCTCTATCCTCTGAACAGAGGCTAGGGACACCATTTTTTTACCCTTCCTGGCTAATAGCCATTTATGGACTTAGCCACCATGAATTTAACCAGTTCTCTTTTAAACA
>NC_133774.1:566560-614473 GCF_003597395.2 Chelonoidis abingdonii | reverse complement strand
GGCTTTTCCTATTACACTCTTGCACTTAAGCTGGCAGTGTTTGTGCTCCTTTCTATTTGCCTCACTAGGATTTGACTTCCACTTTTTAAAGGAAGTCTTTTTCTCTCTCACTGCTTCTTTTACATGGTTGTTAAGCCACGGTGGCTCTTTTTTAGTTTTTACTGCGTTTCTTAATTTGGGGTATACACTGAAGTTGGGCTTCTATTGTGGTGTCTTTAAAAAGGGCCCATGCAACTTGCAGGGATTTCACTTTAGTCACTGTACCTAAGTTGCCTCAGTGGGCTCTAAGCCACTCATAAATTGTACAGAGAGGCACCAGCAACTAACTGCAGAAATATACCATCTTACCCTGCTCAAGACAGTGCAAGCTCACTAATTAGTTAAACAGTCCAATGAAAGGTAGGGAAGTGCAACCACTCTTTTTAACCTGAGCTGAGATTCTCCAAGCACGTCAGCCAAAAACCACCCTCTTTTAGGTACAGTAACTCCTCACTTAAAGTCGTCCTGGTTAAAATTTTGTTACGTGGCTGATCAATTAGAGGACATGCTCGTTTAAAGTTGCGCAATGCTCTCTTATAATGTTGTTTGGCAGCTGCCTGCTTTGTCCACTCCTTGCAGGAAGAGCAGCCCGTTGCTGCTAGCTGGTGGGGGCTTGGCACCAGTGTGGACTGGCAGCCCCCACATCAGCTCCCCTAAGTTCTCTGTGCAGCAGCCACCCAGCAGACTATCAATTGCCAGGCAGTTCAGTTGTCCCTCCCACCACTGCCCTGTGCTCCTCCAGCCCTCTGCCTTGGCGATGCTCCTGGGAGCCTCCTGCTTGCTGTGCAGGGGGAGGGTAAGAGGGGTGCTAATGTCAGTGTGCACACTCCTGCCCCTCTGCTCCTGTACCACATCTCCACAGAGTGTGGCAGTGGGAGGGACACGATGGCTCAGCTCTGAGGGAGCTTGCTGGTAGCAGCTGCTCTCTCAACTTGCTGATCTACTTAGTCGGGTCAGCATACTTAAAGGGGCAATGCACATCTCTCTCTCTCTCTCTCTCTCTCTCTCTCTCTCTCCACCACACAGGATGTGTCTGTCTGTCTGCCATGCTGTCTTCCCTCCATCCATTCATGCTGCCTTGTAGAGTGTGAGGCTACATTAACAACAGCACGTTAACCGTTGAGGGCTCAGCGAAGTGCTGGTTCATCATTTAGCAGTAAGGCATTCCCTGGGAAATGTTCCACCCTCTGACTCCACCACCTCAACCAAACTTCACAATCATCATTGCTGTGTACAGTATTAAATTGTTTGTTTAAAGTTATATTCTCTCTGTGTGTGTGTGTTTGTATATATGTATGTATAATGTTGTTTTGTCTGGTGAAGAAAATTTCCCTGGAACCTAACTCCCCCATTTACATTAATTCTTATGGGGAAATTGCATTAGCTTAACATGGTTTTGCTTAAAGTTGGATTTTTCAGGAACATAACTACAATGTTAAGGAGTTACTGTAAAATATAAAACCAAAAGCAGCAGAGAATCCTGTGGCACCTTACAGACTAACAGACGTTTTGGAGCGTGAGCTTTCGTGGGTGAATACCCACTTCGTCAGATGCAATCCTGCGTCTGACGAAGTGGGTATTCATCCACGAAAGCTCACGCTCCAAAACGTCTGTTAGTCTGTAAGGTGCCACAGGATTCTCTGCTGCTTTTACAGATCCAGACTAACACGGCTACCCCTCTGATATAAAACCAATTCACTACAGAAGGATTTAGTGATTATAAGTATGGACAGATCAAAGTTGGTTACATAAATAAAATCAGAGTCTAAATTCTACAGACTAAGCAAGATTTGAATCAAGCAGTTTCTCACCCCACTGGATGTCGCAGCCAGGTTACAGTTCTTCATCCACAGACTGAATTCCCCTTTCAGCCTGGTACCAATCTCCCCAGTTCAGTCTTTGTCTTCCAAATCATCTTCCAGGTGTTAAGATGGGGGAGGAGAGAGGCCCTGTGGTGATGCCATCGACCCTCATTTATACTTTCTCTCCAGCTGCTAGAAAGACCCTTGCTGTGACGTGTGGGTTAGGTAGCCCCCAGTCATAGAATCAAAGAAGATTTGGGTTGGGAGAGACCTCAGGATGTCATCTAGTCCAACCCCCTGCTCAAAGCAGGACCAATCCCCAACTGAATCATCTCATTGAGGAGTATCTGGGAGAGTGGATTCTTCTTGGTGGGCTGTCAGTGTCTGTGGGCTGGTGCTGATGTAAATCTGTCTTGTCAGTTGCTCCTTTGTTGCCACTGAAAGGCTAGCGTGGGCACTTCCCATGTATTGCATACTTCAGTACCAAACCTATGGCAACACTTCATAACTTCAGAGAGAAGGATAGCACACAATTCAACAGGATAGTAATGGTCAGCAGATCATGACTTCTCAAATGATACCTCACAAGGTATACTTTGTACCCAACATATCAGTCCTATCCCAGTGGTGAATATGGGGGTTCCAGGGTGCTTTTTTGAGGTACAGTGTTATATTAGGGTTCTAATTTCTAGAACTTCAATTTTAGTAAGTGCTAGGAGAAAAGAAAGGAGCTCAAGATTATGTTCCTTCCACCAGGTTTCAGTCTTTCCTTCCTCTTCAGGGCTCAGCACATGTCCATTTATCCTGGGATGGTTCCAGTTTTGTTAGCTAGAGCAAGGCTGATTTCTGTGGCAAATTGTAGTGGTATGGTAGCTTCATCCACCTACAGTTGCTCAAGTCTTGGAGAAACCTCCTTCAGTTGCTTTTGTAGATGTAGAGCCTCTCTGTAGAATCCCTGGGTGTGTAAAACTCATGCTGTGTTTTGATCAAAGTCCTTCCCTCTCTGGGTGCATCATGTCTCATGTTCAGTCATCCATCTTGGGCCAAAGCTACAAGTTAATGCTTTAAACGTTTTAATCTTTCCTCACTTGCAGGATGTGGTAGAGAGACTGCTGGCTTAGGTCTGTCTAGAGAGAGGCCACGTCTAGACTACCCACCGTATTGGCGGGTTAAAATCAATTGCTCGGGGATCGATATATCGCGTCTAATCTAGACGCGATATATCGATCCCTGAGCGCGCTTATATCGATTCCGGAACTCCACCAACCCCAACGGAGTTGTGGAATCGACATGGCGAGCCAAGGACATCGATCCCGCGCGGTGAGGATGGGTGAGTAAATCGATTTTAGATATTCGACTTCAGCTACGTTATTCACGTAGCTGAAGTTGCGTATCTAAAATCGATTTTCCCCCGTAGTGTAGACCAGCCCAGATATTCCAGGCGTGGTGATTCTGTCATGTCTTAACTGCTTGTTTGGTGCTGTGCTGAAGGTGATGATCTTAGCATAAAAGCATATACGTATCTGATCCAGCTCAAGTTTTAGATGTTGGGTGTTCCCTTGAGGTACAGAGTGTCACACTAGCAGCCCCATGTTCATTCTTGTAAAATGATTGTATGGTATCCAGTGCAAAGTTGGCCATGTCCGGTGTCTTTGGAAGGCTCATGATGTACTGAGCATTGTTACAGTGATGATATAGTAATGTTATGAGTTATAATTTCATGTATATAGTCATGAGGCTGAAAATGTATCCTCATGACTTAAAGCAAGCCCAGACAGAAGCTCTCTAAGAGCAGAGAAGGCAGTTCACACCTCATCAAGGCAGGTATGGGACAAACCCAGCCGTGCCTCACAAGAACAAAAAAGATGCTGGCCTAGGCAACAACAAAAGAATCTGTTAGACTCTCCATGGAGTCACCCCACTTCCTTTGGTCAGTTTGGGACTGTGATGAGGCAATGCTCACCTGACTGACAGAGGTGGGGGGCAAAGCCAAGAATGAAGAAAGGACATGATAAAAGGGAGACATTTGCCATGCTCTCTCTCTTCCACCTCCATCTACAGACATCCCCACCAAGCGACTGAAACACTGATCAAAAGGGAGAACCTGGCTGAAGGGCGACCAAGCAGCCTGTGGTGAGAAGGATATAAGTTAGTAAGGGCACTGAAAGTGTTGAGATCAGCTTAGAATGTGTTTTGCTTTTATTTCATTTGACCAAATCCGACTTGTTATGCTTTGACTTGTAACCACTTAAAATCTGTCTTTATAGTTAATATGTATGTTCTACCTGAAGCAGTATATTTGGTTTGAAGTATCAGAGGCTCCCCTTGGGATAACAAGCCTGGTGCATATCAGTTTCTTTGTTAAATTGATGAACTCATATAAGCTTCAGCGCCCACCGCACCCTGCAAGATGGTGTTGTGTTCGGGACTGGAGACATTCGCTAGTGTCATTCACTTACAAGTAGCTGGGAGCAGTTTATATGCCAGAGGCTGTGTGTGAGCAGCCCAGGAGTAGGAGTTCTCACAGCAGAGCAGGGTAAGGCTGGCTCCCAGAGTCAGGGATTGGAGTGGTGCAGCAGATCACCAGTCTAGATAACACCAGAGGGGAATGTCAGTTAATTGATTTTTATGACATAACCACCTGCAGAGCTTGTCAGTTCTGGGCAGTCTTGGCAGAATAGAGATGGCTCCTGAAGGGAGTGGATGTTGACGAGCTCCAGGAAGGCCTGGAATAGGAGCTTAAATCACCTCTTAGCAATTTTCATTGGTCGTGGTGAAATGCAATGTCTCCCTGAAGGAATCATCTGCCTCACCAGTGCTTTGCTCTCCCAATTCTCTGCTCTCTGGCCCTGGAGCTGTTGGGCCCGTTTGCCTGGGAGCAGAAACGTATTTCTCCTTCTCTTCCCGCAGAGCTCTTGGGGATAGCCACTCCTCTTTTTCCTGGAAGCCTGTTCCCTGCTGGCAGCACACGCTCTGCTGCACTTGCTTGGTTCTTTGTCTCTGTGCATCAGTCCCTCGCACTCCAGGTGCCTAGACATTGACAGTGCAGAGAGATGAGAGCCTTAGGCAGCCCCCGCTACAGGTAGGTATTGTCTTTTCTGCCTCTGGCAGTGGTGCAGTGCAACCTGTAATGGGTTAGCAATAGGTCCTCCCTCTCTGGCTCAGTGGGAAGATTCTCCACCTCACTACACCAGTGAGCGTCGCCCATGGTCAGGGAATTAGCAGAGGCATGGATAGTTTAAGGCTCTGGCCCTTAGGCGTGGCAGAGCTGCAAAGGCGTATGGCTCAGGCCATTGGCAGGGCACAGCACCAAACAGTCTCAAAGTTTCTGGCCCTCAGGCAGGGTCAGAGTCGCAATTAGTCCCAGGCTCAAGCAGGGCAGGGCACCAAACAGTCTGTGGGCTCAGGAGGGGATTTCTCTGACCTCTGAGGCAGGGCAGAGCAGTAAAGTCTATTGCCTGATGTCTTGGCTCAGGCAGATGGCAGACAAATGCAGGCCTTGTGGCCTAAGGTGGAGAGGCTTCCACCCCAGGGATGAGATGGCAGCGGGTAGGGGGATCTGGACCTACCCAACTCTACCGGGTCCCAGCCCAGGGCCCTGACGGTGGCAGACTGTTTTGCTGCAGAGTCAGCAGGGAATCCAGCTGCAACATGATGACCGGGTTTCTGGCAGCAACACGGCTAGGTGGGGGTTGGCTGTCCTGGGCCACTTTCTCCCCTCCCTTCAAGGTGTACCTGGATCCATGGGGGTCCTCTGTTTCTTCGGGGTAGGTAGCCAGTGACTGTCCCAGCAACTCGTCAGTGCCTCGGTTGGCTGGTGGCTCTAACGGCTCTGGCCAGTCCTCAGCTGGATGGTGCTCCTCTATGGTTTCCCGGCTCGGGAGCAGGCAGAAGGCATCTGTCTCTTTGGAGGCAGCCCAACTGAGCTCTGGGTCCCGCCCTTTATACTTCCTGCCCTGCCCCCTGACTTCTGGTGGGAGGGGCGGGCACTGCCTGGCTCCACCACTGTACTCAGAGTGGTCCCTTCCCCTCTGGCTCAATGGGAGGCCACTCCACCTCACTAAAAACCCCAGGAACATAATGGATGGACCCCTAGCAGGCCCCTCATCTGCGCTTCTCAGCTGTTAGTGAGCTTGTATTGTTGAAGATGAATGCAGGAGAAGTGGTATGGGTGTCTGTGCGAGGTGTCCTTACCATTGCAATTCTGGGAATTATTGATCTGGGGCATTTAGGCTGGCAGAGTTGAGAGAGTAATGGCTGGGTTCTGGACATCATTGGTGCTGCTGTAAGGCCACTGCCCTTGCACAGCAAATCAGGATTTGTTTCTGTTGCTCTTCCCGTTGTCCTCTGGTTTTTTAGTCCTCCTCCTAGAATTATAGAAATGTAGGGCTGGAAGGGACCTCGAGAGGTCCAGCCTCCTTGCACTGAGGCAAGACCATGTAAACCTAGACCAAAGCTGATAGATGTTTGTCCGACTTGCTCTTTAAAACCTCCAGTTCTTCTTTGAGTGGTTGCTCATATGCATTCCATTTAGGTGTGTGCGCGCCGCATGCGCAGCCGTCGGAGAAACTTTTTACCCTAGCAACACTCGGCGGGGTCGGCTGGCGCGCCCCTGGAGTGGCGCCACCACGGCGCCGCATAAATAGCCCAGCCGACCCGGCCACCCTTCAGTTCCTTCTTACCGCCCGTGTCGGTCGTTGGAACAGTGGAGTGCAGTTGCCTGACCTCCACATTCTTCCCTAGCTACTCGCTTATCACTGTTCTTTGTTAGTTAATCGTTTCGTTTGCATAGTTAATTAGTTAGAGTTGAGTAAAATAGTTAGTGTAGTTGTTATTAGTTTTGGCGGGGTCGGGGACTTTTCCTACCTACCGCGCTGGCTGGTACCGAAGCCATGCCTGGCTCGCCGGGATTTAAGCAATGTTTCGTCAGCATGTCTGTATCGAGGCCGACTTTGCCGACAGGAGATCCACGACTCCTGCCTGAAATGCCTGGGAGAGTCGCACTTAACGTCTAAAGTGCCCCATCTGTAAGGCATTCAAGCCGCATACCCAAAGGAGCGGAACTTAGACTCAGGACAGCTCCTCATGGAGGCGGCGTTGACACTAAGGGCACCGAGTACGAGCCAGCAAGCGGATGAGACCGCTCCCACGGCACCGTCCACGTCCGGTACCGGTAAGGCTCCTCGGCACTGGCATCGCACGCGACGCTGAAGGCAACTCCGCGCCGCTCCCTCTCTCCGAGGTCGACGTCGGCCAGGCCTCGGACGGACCCTTCTGCAGCCGCCCGAAGGCTAAGACTGCGCCTGAGGCAGACCGCCCGGCACCGACCCCGGTTGCGGCGCACCAGATCCGGCCCCGTTGACTCCAGCCCGCGCGGGCCGTCGAGTCCGGCGCCGAAAAAGCTCCCCGGCTCCGGCCGTGGTCGAGCTGGCGTTGCCTTCCACACCGGAGACATTTTCGGCAGCACGAGACGTGATTGCCATCACGGAGCCGGCACCTCATGTATCTCCGGTACCCCCCGCAGTTTCATTTGCCCTCTCCAAGGGCAAACCGCCTTTTTCTCGTCGCCCCACTTTCACGGCACTGCTCCGGTCAATCGCTCCAGATCTCGGTCGTCCCCCTCGCCGCTCTCCAATCGTCGCGGCGCCGCTCCCAATCGTCGCGGCGCCGCTAGTCTTACAACCCGCTCCCCGTCCCGCTATTCGCGGCATCTCCGGTCAAGCTCCGCTCACCCGCCATGCAGGGCCGATTCTCCCCGGAGCAGATCTCGCCATCGAGGCTCGAGGTCCCGGTCGACCTCACACCGGCACCAAGCCGGGCGAGGTCCCGGTCCGGCTTCAGGTACGCCACCGGTCCCCAAGACTCCCCGGTCTTCATGCCAGGTCCATTGGGCACGTCAGTGCCCACCTTCGCGGCCCCTCCGTGGCGTTGGAGGCCGGTCAAGAGTCTGCTTCTTCCAGGGCAGGTAGCAGCTATAGACGGGACCGGGACGCTGACTTCCCCATGGGACTCTTCCACGACAATCGCTCCCACGATCCCGTGCAGCAGCAACTTGGGCCATGTGGACACCTTGGCTTACCCATCGGGCCCAGATGCTCCACCTGGTTTCCGGCCCCTGCACCTGCTCCACAATGTCGGGCACCAGAGGCTACCATATCCCGTCTCCTCCGGAAGACAACGGAGGACCATACTATCCATCCTCTGCACCACTCCCCGGAGTCTTTACTAGCAGGAACCACAGGGACGAGCCCTGCCGAAGACCCTCTTGTCCTGGGCGTATCCTCCTCCTCTTCACCCGATGAGGCCGTGGCGGGCTCGTCTTCTTAGGCCCCCGCCGATCGACTTGCGAGCCCACCAGGAGCTCCTTCGCCGGTGTGCCCTTAACATAGACCTCTCGGTGGAGGAAGCTTGGCGGAGTTGATGACCCGGTTGTCACTATTCTGGCTGCGATGCCCCGACGCGCATAGCCCCCCATTCATAAAAACTAACAAGCCACTTACCGATCATTGTGGCAGTCTCCAGCATCCATCCCACCGACAGTAAAAGGTGTGAGCGGAGATATATGGTGCCCTCCAAGGGTTATGAACACCTATAGGGTGCACCCACCCCCCTCCTCGTTAGTTGTCCAATCAGTTAACGAGAGGAGCGCCATGGATGCGCAGGCGCCGCGCACCAAAATCAAAAGAGGCTAGGCGCATGGACCTTCTAGGCCGTAAGGTCTATTCAGCAGGCGCATTACACTCCGAGTCGCAATCAGCAGGCCTCTTAGCCGATACGGCTTTAACACCTGGTCAGAGGTTAGCCGCTTTACACAGTTGCGCCCCGCGACTCACGCCAGGAGTTCGCAGCCTTTGTAGAGGAGGGCAAGAAGATCGGCAGGACCTCCCTCCAAGCTGCGCTGGACGCGGCCGACTCGGCTGCTAGGACTGTAGCCTCCGGAATTACGCTGAGACGGATTCCTGGCTCCAGGCCTCACCTTACCCCAGTACTGCAAACCACATGCAGGACTTACCCTTTGAGGGCCGGGGTTTGTTTTCCGATAAGACAGACCCTCACATTCAAAGCCTGAAAGACGGCAAGGTGACCTTAAAGTCGCTCGGGATGCACACCCCGTGGCTCACAGAGACCCTTTAGCCCAAGCCCGCCGCCCTACTCCCGCCTTGAACAGGCAGGACTCACCAGGAGGCGAGGTCTGGAGGGCGAAACGCCAGTCTGGCCTCAGCGGCCCAGTCTCAAGGCCCCTCCAAAGCCACATCAGGGGCCAAAAGCAGCTTTGAAGGGTACGCGGGAGCGGCGTACCAGACTCTCTTCAGGCTCTTTTCCTCCTTTCCCCGCCTTTCCCACTCCTTCCGGCGGGTCGCAGATTACTCGATCAGTGGGTGCTGCGCACAGTAAAGCACGGATACCAACTCCAGTTTCTTCATCCCCCCTTTCCGCCCCCCTTCCCGGTCTCTCTTCAGGACCCCTCTCACGAGCATATCCTCGCACGAGGTAAAATCTCTCCTCGGTGCAGGACCGTAGAGGAGTTCCCTCCCGAAAGGAGGAAGGGTTTTTACTTCCCGCTATTTTCTCATCCCCAATCTAAGGGAGGCCTCGACCAATTCTAGATCTGCGGGGACTCAACGAGTGTGCTATCAGTTGAAGTTCCGCATGGTCCTCCTGGGACCATTATCCCGTCCTTGATCCTGGAGACTGGTCCGCCTCCCTCAATATGAAGCACGCGTACTTCCACACAGGAGTACCTTCAGTTCACGGTCAGACAGCACCACTTTCAGTTTGCTGTCTCCCTTTGGCCTGTCTACTGCCCCGAGGTCTCACGAAATGCATGGCGTCGTCGCCGTGCACCTGCGAAACAGCACATACATGTCTTCCATACCTGGACGACTGGCTCATCAAGGGCGCCTCGCACGCCCAAGTCCGTCAGCACGTTCGGTAACCAAGGACTCTTTGTCCGCTTGGGGATCCTCCTCAATGCGGAGAAGCCACTCTCAATCGACGAGAGCTGGACTTATAGGAGCGAGCACTGGACTCTCCTTGCCAGAGCCTACTTGCCTCAAGCGCGTTCCTAGCGCTCACTTCACTTGTCCGGCTCTTGCAGCAGCTCGCCTGACCTCAGCTCGCAACTGCCTCGCCCTGCTGGGGCATATGGCCTCATGCACCCATGCACCAAATAGCGCAGAGCTGGCATGCGACCCTTTCAGACGTGGCTTCGCTCGGTCTTCGTCCGACCAGGGACTCATGGACGTGCTCTCCGATCCCTCCGGTCCTCTCCGCTCCCTCGACTGTGGCTGGACCCGTCTCAGGTTTGTGCAGGGATGCCTTTATCCACACAAACCATCCTCTAACCTAACGACGGACAGGTCATCCCTTGGCTGGGGGGCCCACTAGGTCGCTTAGGGACCCAGGCCGTCTTGTCGCCTGACTGCTCACCCTTTCACATCAACATACGGGAGCTACGGGCGTCCGTCGTGCTGTCAGATGTGTCCAGCGGCATCTTCGGCCGTTTGTATGTCGGTCCTTACAGGCAACACAACGGCCTAGTACTACATCAACAGGCAGGGGGGGACTGCTCGTCTCCCTGTGTCAAGAAGCCATTCAACTATGGGACTTCTGTATAGCCCTCGGTGGTCTTAGTAGACTCCTTCCTGCCCGGAGTCCGGACACCCTCGGGATCGGTCTGAGCAGGCCCTCTTGCCACGAGTGGCCGATCAGATCGGACGTCATTTACTCCATTTTCCAGAGTGGGGCTTTCCCTCGAGACTCTTCGCGTCCCTCGAACAGAAGTGCCAGAGTTCTGTTCATTCCGGGCCTCTCCCCGGGTCGATAACGGACGCCTTTCTCCTGCCTTGGAGCCACCGCCTACTGTATGCCTTCCCTCCCTTTCCACTGGTACACAGGTCTTGCTCAAGGTTCGCAGAGACAAGGCGCAGCTCATCTTAATAGCGCCGGCGTGGCCAGGCAAGCCTGGTACACCACCTCCTGCCTGTCAGTAGCCGCTCCAATTCCCCTCCCCAGTGTCCGGACCTCATCACACAGGACCACGGAGACTTCGTCATCCGGATCTGCGATCCCTCCACCTCACGGCGTGGCTCCTCATGCTGAATGCTGAGGAATTCGCTGCTCCAGTCCGGTGCAGCGCATTCTCCCATAGCAGGAAACCGCAACCCGCAGAACGTATGTTGCCAGTGGAGGCGCTTCAGCCTGGTGTGCATCCCACGATGTTCCCCTTACAGGCGTCAATCCCGACGATCCTAGACTACCTCTGGCACCTTAAGCAGGAGGGCCTGCGACTTCCTCTCTTAAGGTGCACCTGCAGCAATATCCTTCCATCCGGAGCGATGGCTGTCGGTGTTCTCTCACCGCTAGTCTCTCGCTCCTGAAGGGTCTGGACCGTATTATCCCCCCACTTGTCACCCAGCCCCTCCTGGGACCTCAACTTGGTCTTGAACAGACTTATGTTGCCGCCCTTTGAACCACTGGCAACTTGCCCGCTTCATTACCAATCGTGGAAGACGGTCTTCTTGGTGGCAATACTCAGCGCGTCGGGTCTCGGAGATCAGAGCCCTCACTGTCGATCCCCGTAACCGTCTTCATAAAGACAAAGTGCAACTGCGACCTCATCCTGCATTCCTCCCTAAGTGTGTCTGCCTTCACGCTTTCCAGGACATCTTTCTCCGGTTTTCTTCCCGAAGCCGCATGCTTCTCGAGAGAGCAGCAGCTACACCTTGGATAGTGCTGCAGAGCAATGGCTTTCTATGTGGAAAGAACCAAGCCCTTCCGAAGGTCTCCGCAGCTCTTTGTCGCGGTTGCAGAGCGAATGAAAGGTCTGCAGTCTCCTCCAAGGATTTCCTCTGGGTCAGGGCCTGTATTCGCACGTGCTACGAGCAAGCTCAGGTTCCCCTCGGTCACCTTACGGCGCATTCCACGAGGGCTCAAGCTTCCTCAGCAGCCTACTTGGCACACGTGCTATCCAGGAGATTTGCCGTGCTGCGCCTGTCATCGGTCCACACTTTCGCCTCGCACTATGCGTTGGTCCAGCAGATCTCGGACGACGCGCCTTTGGGCAGCCGTACTCAGACTCCCGCGTCTTCACCCGACCCCTCCGCCTAGGTAAGGCTGGGATTCACCTAAATGAATGCATATGAGCAACCACTCGAGAAGAAGACGAGGTTACTTACCCTGTAACTTTGTTCTTCGAGATGTGTTGCTCATATCCCTTCCAAACCACCCTCCTTCCCCGCTGTCGGAGTAGCCGGCAAGAAAACTGAAGGGTGGCCAGGTCGGCTGGGCTATTTATGCGGCGCCATGTGGCGCCACTCCAAGGGGCGCCCAGCCGACCTCGAGTGTGCTAGGTAAAAAGTTTCTTCCGACGGCTGTGCACGCGGCGCGCACACACCTAAATGGAATGGATATGAGCAACACATCTCGGAGAACAACAGTTACAGGGTAGTAACCTTGTCTTATGGGGAGTCTACAACCTCCCTTGGAAGCCTCTTTTAGAGCGTCATTAACCTTAGAGTAGGTTAGATATTGGGTGGGGTGGGGTACCTTTCTGGGCTATGTCTACACTACCGTCTATGTCAGCAAAACTTGTCACTCTGGGTGTGAATATTCCACCCTGAACGACAATACTGGGTCAGACAAAAGGTCCATCCAGCCCAGTATTCCTGTCTACTGACAGTGCCAATGCCAGTGCCCCAACGGAGTGAACCTAACAGGTAATGATCAAGTGATCTCTCTCTGCCATCCATCTCCACCCTCTGCACAGAGGCTAGAGACACCATTCCTTACCCATCCTGGCTAATAGCCATTAATGGGCTTAACCCTCATGAATTTATCCAGTTCTCTTTTAAACCCTGTCATAGTCCTAGCCTTCTCAACCTCCTCAGGCAAGGGTTCCACAAGTTGACTTTGCGCTGTGTGAAGACTTCCTTTTATTTGTTTAAACCTGCTGCCTATTAATTTCATTTGGTGACCCTAGTTCTGGTATTATGGGAACAAGTAATAACTTTTCCTTATTCACTTTCTTCACACCACCATGATTTTACATACCTTGTCATATCCCCCCTTTGTCTCCTCTTTCCAAGCTGAAGAGCCTAGCCTCTTTAATCTCTCCTCATATGGGACCTGTTCAAACCCTAACATTTTAGTTGCCCTTCTCTGACTTTTCTAGTGCCAGTATATCTTTTTGAAGGTGAGGAGACCACATCTGTATGCAGTATTCGAGATGTGGGCGTACCATGGATTTATATAAGAGCAATAATATATTCTCAGTCTTATTCTCTATCCCCTTTTTAATGATTCCTAACATCCTCTTTTCTCTTCTCCAGTCCTCTGGGTTCTCACCCATCCTTCATGAGTTCTTGAAGATAATTGCTAAAGTTTCCGAGACTGCTTCAGCTAGTTCTTTAAGTACCCTAGGATGAATATCATCAGGTCCTACCAACTTGAGTACATCTAACTTTTCTAAATATTCTTTAACCTGCTCTTTCCCTATTTTGGCTTGCATTTCTTCCCTCTTCTGTTAATATTAATTGTGCTGAGTAGCCTTTTTTAATGAAGACTGAAGAAGAATGGGCATTAAACACCATGGCCTTCTTTGACCTCAGCTTGGAAGTGACTGTGTTCTTATGTGGCTTCTCAGCCTGGCTTCAGGAAGCGGGCTGGAAGGAGCTTCATGGCCAGCTCTGAAATTAGACTTGGATGTGTAGGCTCTGTGAGATTCATACATTCCTAGGCCAAAAGAGACCATTGTGGTGATCTAGTCTGACCTCATGCATAACATAGGCCAGAGAACTTCCCCAAAATAATTCCTAGAGCACAATTTTTAAAAAACCATCCAATCTTAAGTACTCCAATCTAACTTGTCACCTAAGTGAGCTTGCTTTTGTGACAGATGGTCTCTTACACCAAAAATCACAATCTTCAGGTTACTCCTAGTCCTACCTAAAGCATCGGTCACATATCCCAGCTCAATTGCACCAAAGACCGCATTTGTAGCCAATCCTATATTAAACTATCTCAAGCTTTATTAACTAGGAAACAGAAACAAGTTATTTATAAGGTTAATGCAGGTAAATATAGATACGCACAAATGAGTTTCAATCTTCCGTTTCAAAAAGTCCATAGAAACTTCTGTGATAAGTTAGCTCTGTATGTCCTGTAGGGCTGATTCAGACCAAGCACTGGGGATCTTTTGCTTATGTTAGTAATCTTGGCCTCTCAGGATCCAAGCAGCATAAAAGATACAGTTCCTTCTTGTTGGAGCTTTTAATGCCTTTCCCCTTTCTGCGTCCAGTTGCCAACTCAGCTGTTGAGAGGAATTCAATTATTTGTCTCCTCTTCCTGGGTTGGGGAAGGAGGAGGAGCAGCAATCAACAAAGGCTTTTGACCTCTAATGTTCTACAATGGTTTCTGTAGGGTTTATGGACCTTTGCTTGGGCAGGAGATAACACCTTCTGTTGGAAACAAATATTTCACACTCGTCTTGTTAATGCATTTCTCCTCTTTCATGACTTCCAGTAGCAGAACAACTATTTCACATTTGGGGACAACGTATACCTTCAAGTCAGTGGCACTGCTATGGGTTCCCACATGGCCCCACAGTATGCCAACATTTTTATGGCTCACTTAAAAAAATGCTTCCTTGGCTTTCGTCCCCTAACGCCTCTACTCGCGCTACACTGATGACATCTTCATCATCTGGATCCATGGAAAAGAAGCCCTTGAGGAATTCCACCATGACTTCAACAATTTCCATCCCACCCTCAGCCTCAGCCTGGACCAGTCCACACAAGAGATTCACTTCCTGGACACTACAATGCTAATAAGCGATGATCACATAAACACCACCCTATACCGGAAACCTACTGACCACTATACTTATCTACATGCCTCCAGCTTTCATCCAGACCACATCACATGCTCCATTGTCTGTATCCAAGCTCTAAGATACAGCTGCATTTGCTCCAATCCCTCAGACAGAGGCAAACACCTACAAGATCTCTATCAAGCATTCTTACAATTACAATACCCACCTGCTGAAGTGAAGAAACTGATTGACAGAGCCAGAAGAATACCCAGAAGCCACCTACTCCAGGACAGGCCCAGCAAAAAGTAACAGAACACCACTAGGCGTCACCTTCAGCTCCCATCTAAAACTTCTCTTGCACATCATCAAGGATCTACAACCTATCCTGAAGGACGATCCCTCATTCTCACAAATCTTGGGAGACAGGCCAGTCCTCGCTTACAGACAGCCCCCCAACCTGAGGCAAAAACTCACCAGCAACCACACAACAAAAACACTAACCCAGAACCTATCCTTGCAACAAAGCCCATTGCCAACTCTGTCCACATATCTATTTGAGGGACACCATCATAGCCTAATCACATAAGCCACACCATCAGAGGCTCGTTCACCTGCACTATCTGCCAATGTGATATATGCCGTCATGTGCCAGCAATGCCCCTCTGCCATATACCTTGGCCAAACGGGACAGTCTCTATGCAAAAGAATATATGGACACAAATCAGATGTCAAGAATTATAACATTCAAAAAAACCTCCCCGGTCACTCAGTTACAGAATGAAAAGTCGCAATTCTCCAACAAAAAAACTTCATAAACAGACTCCAGTGAGAAACTGCAGAACTGGAATTAATTTGCAGACTGGACACAATTAAATTAGGCTTGAATAAAGACTGGGAGTGGATGGGTCAATACACAAACTAAAAACTATTTCCCCATGCTAATTTTTCCCCTACTGTTACTCACACCTTCTTGTCAACTGTTTGAAATGGGCCATCCTGATTATCATTACAAAAGTTTTTTTTTCTCCTGCTGATAATAGCCCACTTTAATTGATTAGTCTCATTAGAGTTGGTATGGTAACACTCATTTTTTTCATGTTCTCTGTGTATATCTTCCTACTGTATTTTCCACTGCATGCATCCGATGAAGTGGGTTTTAGCCCACGAAAGCTTATGCCTAAATACCTTTGTTAGTCTCTAAGGTACCACAAGTATTCCTCGTGTTTTTTTTTTTTTTTTTTTTTTTTGGTAACAGAGCAAACACTTACATATTACCTGATAACTTATACCAGGAATTGGCAACCTTTGGCACGTGGCCTCTCAGGGAAAGCCCCTGGCAGGCCGGGACAGTTTGTTTACCTGCCATGTCCGCAGGTTTGGCCAATTGCAGCTTACACTGGCCGCGGTTTGCCGTCCCAGCCCATGGGGAGCTGCGGGAAGGGTGGCAGCACATCCCTTGGCCCATCCCACTTCCCACAGCCCCCATTGGTCTGAAGCAGTGAATCGCAGCCAGTGGGAGCTGTGATTGGCCGAACCTGCCTGGTCTGGTCTGCCAGGGGCTTTCCCTCATGGGCTGCGTGCCAAAGGTTGCCGATGATTTGCGTTCAAGATTATTTTCTTGACTTGGAAACAGGTAATGCTGTTTTTGATGTAGAGTGTCACTTCTCACATTTTGCCCATTCAATCCAAGCATGACTTCACCATTGTGACAAGGGTCATAGTGGGGAGTCAGCTGTGGTCACTCAGAGTGAACTGCAAAGAATGGGGCAGACAGTCCCCCAAACGCTGGTGGATATTCCAATACTTAAATCACCAACCAGCACAAAACAACTTCTTTATTACCTTCCTGGTTACTCAGAAGTCCAAACAACACAGATCCCTTAAAATGATCCAGCCCCAGGCCCCCACATTGAATATGGTAATTTTTTTCTTGACCTTAGGGTCTTCCTTAACATAGGTTTTTAATTTAACCCCTTCCTTGGTGTTTTGGTATTTTAGGTTTACCTGTGGCTTTTATTTTCAAGGTTTAATTCTTCCCTTCGTCCCTGTCCAGTAAAGTCAAAATCTGAACTCTTTTGTGAAACAGAATCCATTGCCTGGCTGGGTGCATCTTTGCTAATGGCCATGGGCAAGTCTTTCTCCCCCCAGTCAGTCAGGTAATTTGCATCAACACAGACAGCAGCTTGTTTACTCGTTTTCAGATTCTGAAGCGTTACCAATTCCAAGGTTGGACTCCGCTTTCGAGAGAGATCCACTTTCACTGGCATGTTAGACTCAAGGTTCTTATGTCCTTCCCTTACCAACCTCTGCTTCCGCATGGAATCAGATGTCAAGTCCACTAAGAGACAACAAGTCATATCCAAAATGTCTGGAGATGAGTCGCAGACCGCTTACTTAAAGAATCAACATGGAGACATCCATGTTCCAACAACATTGTCTCCCCAACAAGCTGGGTAAGCTTATAGGGCTATTTAAACTCCCTAACAACTTTTATTTCCTCTGAAATCTTTTCAGTTATCCACACTGGGTCTTTCTGAAGCAAGGCCAGTGGATTCATATGCATTTGAAAGACTTTGGCCATTAGGCATCAACACACTTTCTTCAGAAGAGATAACTGTCTGCTATCAACAATGGCCCATTAAGAGTCAATGGAAACAGTTCCTTTTCACACACTTCAAAGTCTTCACCAAGAAATTCCTTTCCTTCTGCAATATCATGCACTGCAACAGGTTCTTTCTGAGCTTTTATTTATGTCCAGAACTGACTTTGGCCAAACAGAAGGAGTTTAGTGATTTGTCTGAGTTTCAGTTACATCCAGAATCACCTCTGGCCCATCAGGAGGATTTTCACACAACCCCCTTTCAGGTAAACTGCTAGACTTCATAGTCACAAGATTAGAAATGTTCTCTTCCTTGTTAGAAGTTGCCACACTGTCAGTGGGTAACATAGATAAATCACCTTCGTGCTTTCCTTGTGCCCTGGCTCTATCATCACCCTGATCCGTCAAGGTTGTCATATATTCACCCAGCAACCCACTAGCAACAGGCAGAATAGAAGCACTAGGATCGCTTGGTCTCTGGGAGCTTTTTATGACATTAACTGAATGTAACCTAGTTACAATGTCATCATCCCTAGCAGACACAAATTTAGGACCTCTTCCTTCCTGGGCTTTAGTTGTATCCAGAATCAGCTGTGGGTCAACTGATAAATTTTCAGCCGTCATAGGCTGACAGGCTTCTATCTGTTTTATAGACAGAGAAGAGCTGGAGAAACATTTCCCTTTAACAAACAGCTGTTTCTTACAGATAGTCTCATTACACTAAGCTGCTTTAAGCAAATCGTTTCTACCTTTTTCAGGCTTACTTTCACAAACTTTACTTGGCAACAATCCACCACTCACCAAGACCGTATCCCTTCCTTCCTCAGTTAGGGCTTTAACCTGATCACCAACTTTAATTTGCTCTAGAGAAACATTTCCCTGAGCCCTATCTAATGCCAGATTCACTTCTGATATCGCAGACAGACGCTTGGAAATTTCTTCCACATATGCACTGCTTCTTTGCACAGATAAACAGCCATCTTCCTCATACAAACATTTGGAGAAACCCTCCATAGGCAAATCCTTGCCCCTAGTAGACACAGGTTCAGGATTATTTCTTTCCCATGACTGATTTATGTCAACTTGACTGAACAAAGCTTTAATATCATCCCCAATCAAAAGATCCATAGGCGATAACTTCCTTACATCAGCTATATGTCTGGCTCTCAAGTCTGCTGTTGATGGATTTCCATTCAGACCGAAAGGGAAACATAATATCACCCTGATTTTAGTGCTATGCTCCGACAAATGAAAGTGATGAGGTAAAGGACAAATTCTACCTTACACGACAGGTGGAGTTAGAGAGAGCACCATGCCACGATCCAACTGTCCTCATGGGAGACATGAATGCCAAGGTCGGTAAGGACAACACAAACAATGACAGAGCAATGGGAAGACATGGATGTGGCACTATGAATGAAAATGGAGAAAGACTTGTTGATTTCTGAATATGAATGACCTAGTCATCAGCGGAACCCTATTTCAACACAGAGAATACCATGTCAGCTTGTGAATTTCACAAAGTTGCAGAGATGAGAACCAGATTGTTGCATTTGCCATTGATCATATGGTCACTCACTGACAGATATGAAAGTGAGAAGGGGTGCAGATGTTGGCAGCAACTGCCACCTTGTGATAGCCTCCATCAAGCTAAAACTGAGAAGTGTGGGTCCACAAAACAAGGGACATAGAGGTTATGATATTGACAAGCTAAAGTCCCTTGAAATACAGAAGCCTTCGCTGCAGTTAAAGAACAGGTTTCAAGCACTTGCAGACCTTGATGAAGAGGAGGGGAATGCAGATGAAGAGATCAACGAGAAGTGGGACAAAGTAACAGCAATTTATAAACAGAACAGTGATGCCTGTCTAGGCTGCGGGCAGAAGAGAAGGAAGGGGTGGATTACACCCAGCACATGGAACCCCACAGAAACCAGACGAGCCCTGGGGGGTGGAAAAAAAAAATTAGAGATAATCCCAGAAGCTAAAGGATAGATACCACGAGCAGTATAGCAAGGCACACTGGGTCAAACGCCGTGTGAGAGCAGACAAATGGCATTATATTGATGATCTGGCAACACAAGTAGAGGATGCAGCTGCTCGTGGTGAACAAGCAACAGTCTACAAAATGACGCGGCTTATCAGTGGTAAATGGCAGACACCAACAAACACTCTCACCGGGAACGAACAACCATTTGGTTTTCCTAACAACCGAAAAAGGACAAGAAATGCGCTGGGCAGAGCATTTCAAAGAATTGCTGAACAGGGAGCCACCTAAAGAGGAGGCAAACATCCAGGAGGCAGAAGATCTTGATATCAGCACAGACACCCCAGCTAAGGAAGAGATAATTCAAGCCATCAAATCCTTACAAAATGGGAAAGCTCCTGGCAAGGATAATTTGAATGCAGAGTTGTTCAAGCAGCTGTTGATGTAGCAGCATCTATCCTGGCCTCTCTTTCCGTTTCCCAGACTGATGTAAATCAAGTGCCACATGAGTGGACGAATGGGGTTATAGTGAAGATACCAAAGAAAGGAACTCTAGTGATTGTAATAACTGGCATGGTCTCACACTTTTATCCGTGCCAGGCAAATTATTGTGTAAAATCATAGTCCAGCATATATCAGAGGCAGTTGATAGCGTTCTCAGAAAAAAACAAGCTGGCTTTTGGAAAGGGGTGGGTGCACAGACCAGATTTTCGCTCTACGAAACATAATAAAACAATGCTTAGAATGGCAATTTCATAGACTTTGAGAAGGCTTTTGATAGCATTCACACGACCAGCGTATGGCACATTCTGTGGCCATATGGAATTCCTTTCTGTATAGGGGAGAGGGATATCTCAGTGGTTTGAGCATTGGCCTGCTAAACCCAGGGTTGTGAGTTCCCTCCTTGAGGGGGCCTTTTACGGAACTGGGGTAAAAATCTGTCTGGGGATTGGTCGTGCTTTGAGCAGGGGGTTGGACTAGATGACCACCTGAGGTCCCTTCCAACTCTAGTCTTCTATGATTCTATAAGCAACGTAATAAAAAGCTTCTATTTCAACGTTACATGCAATGTTGATCACCGTGAGCTCAATTTTGAAGTCAAAACAGGAGTACATCAAGGGTGTGTCATGTCTGCAATCCTCTTTACATTGCCATCGACTGGGTAATGCAGTGTACAACAGAAGACATGCCAAGAGGCATTAAATGGACACTATCTTCTCATCCCTTGAAGACCTGGACTTCGCAGATGATGTTGCTCTCCTATCACACACCCAATGCTATATACTAGGAAAACAACTCGACTCAATGCATTCAGCCAGCAAATTGGACTGAAAATCAACAGCCAAAAGAGAGATCACTGCCATTAATATTGCCTCACCATCGCCAGTACGGATAGAGGATTATGTTCTCACCAATGTAGAAACATTCACATACTTGGGCAGCACCATCAGCCAGGAGGCGGAACAAGCCAGGACATCCGCAACAAAATCAGTAAAGCCAGGAACATCTTCAGGAGTTAAATACAGTCTGGAAATACAACACCAAACTCAAGATTTATCAGAGCTGTGTACTTTCAACACTAATTTATAGTGCAGAAAGCGGGGAATGAGAGAGTATGATATGTTCAAACTATCTTCATTCCATACAGCCTGCCTCAGAAAAATCCTCCATATCTTTTGGCCCAGAACAATCTCAAATTAAGATCTGTTGACATAGTGGAGCCCAGAGGATCTGAGCACCATCATTGCCAGGAGGCATTGGCGATGGATGGGCCATGTAATTCCATCACCATAGTAGCAATAAGATGAACACCTGAAGGTAACTGAAAACAACATGAAGAGCTATGGAAGCCGAGTTGAAAAACCTGGGGCACAGCTGGGGAACCATTGAAAGACTCGCCAGAAACAAATAGGAGTGGAGGAGCTTCGTCACTGCCCTAAACGCCAGAGGCATAATAGGAACATGATGATGACCAGCTATAATCTTGTGTTTAACACCATTCCATTCAAGATGGATTCTGGCTAAAGGCACACGTACAGTAAACTCAGAGGATTACAATATTCACACTCTGATTTGGTAAATCTTCCTCTTTGACAAGATCTGTTTTAACAAGAGTGATGTTAGAAGCTGTAATTTGCCCTAAACAGCTTTTGCCATTGACTTTTACATTCTCTGCACAAGTTATGGGGTTACCTTCACCTGAGCTCACAGTAGAAGCATTTACATAAAAAGTGACAGTGTTGGGGTAAATTTGGTTACACACAGACAACTGCTTAGAGTCAAACAACATACCAGCATCGCTACAAACTGGATAGATTCTCTCTCCATCTTTGCTGGTGAGAGGAGCTGGCTCTCCAGGATGAGAGAGTTCCTGTTGTTCCTTTATTCTCTAGCTAAAAGGTTAAATCTGTCCACTTTTGCCTTAGCTTCTAGTTCCTGCAGTGGAATATATACCATTCTTTGTTCATGTTCAAAACACAGGCATTCTGTCTCAGCAGCTTCTCCTTCCTTATCAGCTATTTTTTGCTTATGTTCAAGTTCTAGCTGCTGGTTTCTCACTGCAAGCATTTTCGCTGGGTCTGCTTCCTTATCACTGGCTATTAACACATTTTTCAGTTCCTGCTCTGGGGCCTTTTGCTTAAAATACAACCCCTTCTGTGAGCACAATTTTTCCAGGCTTTTTCTATCAGGATCTTGATCATAGGACACTCACTGTAATTGATTTTTAACCCTTAAACTCTCCAATAACAAAATTAAATTTTGACAAGCGTGTGGTTCTGTTCCAAAACCCCGATTAACCCATGGGAGTGTGTATCCAAGCACGACTATGCCACTGTGACAAGGGTCCTAGCAGGGCCGGAGCAACCATTTAGGCAAACTAGGCGGCCGCCTAGGACACCTAGTGGTTGGGGGCGCCTAAAAGTCCCCTCAGGTGAGGAGGTGGAGTGGAGGTGAGCTGGGTGGGCGGGCACACGGGGAGGGCTACCCACAGTAACGGGAGGGGGCGCACAGGGGAACAGCTCCCCGCCCCAGCTCGCTTCCACTCTGCCGCCTCCGCTGAGCACACCAATCAGCTAATTGTCCTCCGATCAGTGCCGCAAGTCTGGGCGGGGAGGAGAATTAGAGCGACGCTGGCATAGTCAGTGGAGGAGGCGGAGCTGAGGTGAGCTGGGGAGGGCTCCCCAGGCAGGGTTAGCTGCTGTGGGGTGGGGGTGGGGGCGAGGGAGGAAGTCTCCCCAGGCAGGGTTAGCTGCCGTGGGGTGTGGGGGGGGCAAGGGATTAGTTGTGGTGGTGGTGGGGGAGCTCCTTGGGTGGGGGGCTGAGTTAGCTGCCGTGCGGGGGGGGCGAGGTTAGCTGGGTGGGGGATGCAAGGTGGAAGTTGCGCCTAGGGCGTGAAACTTCCTTGCACTGGCCCTGGATCCTACTGGATGCCAGCTGTGGTCACTCAATTAGGATGAACTGCAAAGAATGGGGCAGACAATCCCCATAAAGCCGGTGGATATTCTAATACTTAGATTCACCAACCAGCACAAAACAGCTTCTTTATCACCTCACTGGTTACTCAGAAGTCCAAACAACATAGTTCCCTTAAAGTGCCCAGCCTCAGGCCCCCATCAAGGTACCCATGTCAAATGTGATCAGAATTTCTGTAAATCTTATTTTATCATATCAAAGAACAGGTTTTACCAATCCCAAAGGATCGGACACATCACCTCCCAGCGTTAATGAACATTTCAGATCTTGCCCAAATACACACTACAGCCAGTTCTTATTAACTAAACTAAAATTTATTAAAAAAAGAGAGTATGGTTAAAAGATCAATATTCATGCAGACATAAGTTCAATTTATTGAGGTTCAGATTCACAGCAGAGTTGGTGAGCTTTGTAGTTGTAAAGAGTCCAATATCCAAATCTCATATTCAAGGTGCACCAGCATAACTGGGACCCCATCTTGTGACTCAGACTTCCCCTGATGCAGCCTAAGCAGATCTGAGATGACAGAATCAGGATCCAAGGATCTTTTATCCAATTTCATGTTGTCTTTGACACGTTGGGATTTCCTCAGGGAGCAAAAGATAATTAGGATGAGTTTGAAGGAGGTCCATCACTGGTACTTAGCTATATGAATTAATATAAGGCCATTTGCTCTTTCCTTCACCATTCACAGTACATTTCAAAGAGATGAATACCGAGAGATCCATTCGTTATCAGAATACAGCATAGATAGGGACTGGTGACTTTAGTGCACTGTCGACCCTACTCATGTGTGTAAACACACAAACGTTATCTCCCCACATGTTTTCTATGGGTTATTTATTTTGCAGGATGTTTAACCCTTTCTAGCCATGTGTCAGTTATGTTTTCCAGTGTGCATTACTTTGCCCATACTTCAGAGGATACATGTGTAGGGGGTCTGTGGCAGGAGTGAGGTGGAAGGGTGAGTGGCCAGGGGGGAGAGATTGCATGCGGTTGCCACAATAGACATCTTACTTGAAGCCCAGCAGAAACAACTAAGATGTCTGTACAGTGTAAGGAACCTGGGTATCAAAATGGAGGAACTACTGGTGCAGGAAGTGAAACCAGGTCTTATAGTGATAATGAAAACATGGTGGAATAGTAGTCGTGACTGGAATACAGGCATTGAAGAGTATATGCTGTTCAGAAGTGAAGTAGTATTGTATATTAATGACTAAGTAGACTGTAAAGAAATTAGTGTTGGAATGGATAAAACAATCTGTTTGGTCAAATTCGCTTTGGGGAGGAAAGGTAACAAGGCTCCATTGGGATAGTGCTTGGAGTCGGCTACAGATCAGCGTTCCCTCTAATTTTTTACATCCATGTGCAGAATGAACTTTATCACCTCCATATTGGCGCACATAACAAAGTTCATGTGATGGTGGTGGCGCCGAGGGTACAGAGTGGGGTGAGGGGGCCTCAGGGTTAGAGCAGAGTGGGGGTTGGGTTGTGGGCAGATGAGGGCTTGGGCTAGGAATGGGAGGTTTGGGGTGCAGGCTCCCTCTGGGTGGTAGTGGGGAGAGAAGACTCCCCTCAGCCCTCTTATCGCAACAGCTCGGGGCCAGGGGAGAGGTGCGTCTCCTTGGCCATGGCAGCCCTGGTGGGGCTGGGCTGAGGGAGGGGCTCCTCTTCCCCGGCCGGGATGGGCAGGAAGAGGCAGGACTTAATAGGCAGATAGAACTTAGCTACAGACCCCTGGGATCCGATATGGATAGACTTTTTTTATATATTTTTAATGAAATAAATACTACTGGGAATTGTGTGATTATAGGAGAGACTAATTTCCCAGATATAGATTGGAGGACAATAAAGGTAAGAGCCAGATATTCCTGGATGTGAGAGCAGACAGACTTCTTCACCAGATAGTCACCAAACTAACGAGAGGTGAAGATATTATAGATTCAGTATTGGTAAGTAGCGAGGACCTCATAGAAGAACTGGTCGTAGAGGACAGCCTTGGTTTGAGAGATCATGAGTCAATTCACTTCAAACTTAAAAAAAGGGTAAACAGGTCTGCAATTAAGGTCCTTAATTCCAAAAGGGCAAACTTAAAAAAATTAAGGGATTTAGGGAAATGGACTGGACTGAAGAACTCAAGGATCTGAATGTGGAGAAGGCTTGGAATTACTTTAAGTCAAAGTTGCAGAAGTTCTCTGAAGCCTGCACTCTGAGCAAGGGGGAAAAATTTGCAGGGGAAGGTTGCGGACCAGACTAGATGGACAAGCATCTCCAATATGTTGTTTGGAGTGAGCCTACAAGGAATGAAAGAAGGAATAGATCAGGGGCGGCAACCTGTGGCACGCATGCCAAAGACGGCACGTGAGCCGATTGATGGCTTTTTTTTTTTTTTAATGGCACGTTGCTGCCTGCCGGGGTCCTGGCCCCCCCCCCCCCCCCCCCCCCCCCCACCGCTCTCCCCTGCGGGGACAGGAGGCAGAAGCTTGGTCCTGCCAGCAGCCAAGCTCCCCCTCCCTTGCTTTTTCCCCCAGTGTGGTGCTTTCCTGCCCCCCCTCCCTGCGCCGATCAGCTGATCGCCCTTGCGAGGGGCAGGGGGAGAAGTGGAGCAGTAGCATGCTCGCTGCTTGGGGGAGGAGGCGGGTGCGGGGCCTTGGGGAAAGGGGAGGAATCGGGGCCTATCCCCTCCAGTCCCCTGCTGTGAGCTGCTCAGGGCAGGGGGCTGGGAGTGGGAGCACCCCCTATGAACCGACCCCCCTCTGCCCTGACCCCTGCACCCCCACCCCTCCCCACGCTGGCAGAAGCTGGTGGACAGAACCCTAGACCAGCAGCGGGCTGAGCCGCTCAGCCCGCTGCTGGTCTGGGGTTCCAGCTGCTGGCCCCTTGCCAGCCGGGGTCCTGGCCACATGCCCAGCTCAGCCTGCTGCCAAAGTAGGTGAACGGAACCCCAGGCCAGCAGCGGGCTGAACGGGCCAGCAGCGTAAGATCAGCATTTTAATGAAGCTTCTTAAACATTTTGAAAACCTTGTTTACTTTACATATAACAATAGTTTATATAATATAGACTTATAGAGAGAGATCTTTTAAAAATGTTACAATGTATGACTGGCACGCGGAACTTTAAGTTAAAGCGAATAAGTGAGGACTTGGCACAGCACTTCTGAAAGGTTGCTGACCCCTGGCGCAGTTCATCCAGGAAAGCTAGGTCTTGGAGGTCAGAAACAGTGAGAACTGCCACAAGCCAAGCGGAGATGGACCTTTGAAAGGAAATTAAAATCTGTAGTTAGTAAAAAAAAAAATCTGAGCGATTGATCTTAGAAAACTCATGGAAAATGGGAGAGATTCCAGTGGATTGGAAAAGGACAGAGGTACCAATCTATAAAAAGGACAACCTGGAGAATTACAGGCCAGGCAGAGTACTTAAAAAGATAGTGGAGCAAATAATCAAGCAATCAGTTTGCAACCACCTAGAGGATAATAAGGTGATAAGTAACAATCAGCATGGATTTGTCAAGAACAAATAATCATGTCATACCAACCTAATAAATTTTTGTGCAGGACAAGAAGCCTTGTGCATATGGGGGAGGCAGTAGATGTGGTATATCTTGACTTTAGTCAGGTGTTTGTTACCGTCTCGCATGATTTTCTCATAAACAAACTAGAGAAATATAGTTTAGATGGAGTTACTATCGGGTGCATAACTGGTTGGAAAACCATTTCCAGAGAATAATCGTCAGTAGTCCATAGTCAAGCTGGAAGGGCACATCGATTGGGGTCCTGCAGGGATCAATTCTGTGTCTAGTTTTGTTCAATATCTTCAGTGATTTAGATAATGGCATATCGAGCACACACATAAAATTTGTGGACGATGCCAAGCTGGGAGGGGTTGCAAGTGCATTGGAGGATAGGATGAAAATTCAAAATGATCTGGACAAACTGGAGAAATGGTCTGAAGTAAATAGGATGAAATTCAATAAAGACAAATGCAAAGTGCACCAATTAGGAAGGAACAATCAGTTGCACACGTACAAAATGGGAAATGACTGCCTAGGAAGGAGCACTGCGGAAAGGGATCTGGGGGTCATAGTGAAACAGTGTAACACTGTTGCAAAAAAAACACCATTCTGGGATGCTGTAATGATGCTGCCTTTGGTGGGACACTTCTGAGAGTATCAATTCAGGACAAATTGCTCAGAGCAGGGCAGTCACAGCCCCAGACCAGGGTTTCTCCATTTCTAAGGCACAGCAAACCAGCCACACAGAGAGGACTTTGGTTTCACCCCACTGGCTAACCAGAAGCCATACAAGCAATTCCCTTAGACACTCCAATTTCCCCAGTATCACCATTAGTGGCACTCGTTATGGGGACAAATGGTTATGAAAACCAACACCCCCGTAAAAGAAAAAGGTTCTTCCGATCCCAAAGGACCAAGCCCCAGACCAACATACAAATCAGATCTTATCCACAAATTACACTGTTTACAATCCTTTAGAATCTAACTGTTCATAAAAAGAAATATAGATAAGAGCTAGAGTTGGTTAAACGGACTCAATTACATACAGCAATGGCAAAGTTCTTGGTTCAGGCTTGTAGGAATGATGGAATAAACTGCAGGTTCAAATCAAGTCTCTGGAACATCCCCAGCTGGGATGGGTCATTCAGTCCTTTGTTCAGAGCTTCAGTTTGTAGCAAGATTCCTCCAGAAGCAAGAAGCTGGATAGAAGACAAAACAGAGAGGTTTCCAGGGCTGTTTATATTCTCTTCCCTGTGGAAGGACACCCCTTTGTTCTTACTGTGGAAAATCACAGCAGCAAGATGCAGACTTCACATGGGGAAGTCACATGTCCAGGCATGACTCCGTTTGCAGGCTGATGCCATTGTTTACACGTTAGTTTGAACCTTTTCAGGAAAGCTCAGATGTGGATTAGCGTCTCCCAAAGTCCGTTGTCAGTTAAGTGGAACTCCTTACCTGAGGAGGTTGTGAAGGCTGGAACTATAACGATGTTTAAAAGGGAACTGGATAAATTCATGGTGGCTAAGTCCATAAATGGCTATTAGCCAGGAAGGGTAAAGAATGGTGTCCCTAGCCTCTGTTCATCAGAGGATGGAGATGGATGGCAAGAGAGAGATCACTTGATCATTGCCTGTTGGCTTCACTCTCTCTGGGGCACCTGGCATTGGCCCCTGTCGGTAGACAGATACTGGGCTAGATGGACCTTTGGTCTGACCCGGTATAGCCGTTCTTATGTTCTTAAGTGTTTCTCAGTAAGTGCCCATTCTCAAGAAACTGAGCAAATGCTTCACTGAGGCTGCTTTGGAATCAAACACATTTGAGGTACAAGTATATAGCCCATATTCATAACTTCAGATTCCCAAATGATACACACACACACAGCCAGCATCATCATAACCAGCAAATCCTAACCTTTCCATAGACACCTCACACGACAACCTTTGTACAATATTTGCTGCAAATATATAACAGTGGTTGCAACAATGATCTATGCAGTCAGTTTATTAATAATGTCAGACCCCCCAATGCAAAATTGATGCAGGAAGGGATGAAACAAACATCACTGACTGCATCCCAAGAGCTCCCTCATCCTTGATTTTGTCTTAGTACAGTTAGTATTGGGTTAGAAGTCTTACCAGTGTATAACAGAAATGGTTTATCAAAGTCACGTTCAATAACATGATTGATTCTCTTTACAATCTCAAGGCAAAACTTGGTTAGAAGAATAGTGGATTGGATCTGCTCTTGCAGCATGGTTCCTGTATGTCTCATGTGATCTTGTCAAGAGCTAAAAACGTCATATAGCTCCTTTCTCCATACAAGCCCTGGCAAATGTTTGGAACCCAATTAATATCAAGATAATGTAGATATTAATATTGTCCATAGTACAGGAATATTGGCATTTAGCTGTGAAAGCAATACAGTAGCATGCTTCAGTTTCCCTTTTCTTATGGCACATCAGGTCTGGAATGTCTTTTCTTTGGTGAAAAGTTCCAAGACTGTTTACAGACATTAACTTTTCAAATAGAGCATGTTCTTATGTATCACTCTTAACATGTTCAAGGGATTTTCCAAAAGATTAGGCAGGTGATAAATTTTTACAGTTCTTGGTAATAGCAACACATTAGTTACAAAAATCACCATCAGCAATAACAAATTCATTGAAAGTGTCTATTTGCAATCATGTTTGTCATGCCCACCTTTGGCTCAATACCATTGGGGTTTTGACATTTTAGGGTTAACCTGTGGCTTCCCTTTGCAAAATTCAGTCTCCTCTTTTCTCCTTGTCTTGCAGGATCAAACCCTGATTTCTCTTGCTTAACCAAATTCACTGGCTGATGGGGTGTGCTCTCTGTGCTAACAACTATTAGCAAGTCTGTCTTCTCCCTGCCAGCCAGGTAATTTGCATCAACACAAGACAGAAGCCTGTTCACAAGTTTTTAGATTCTTAACTGTTACCAATTCCAAGGCTGAACTCTGTCTTAAAGAGAGATCACACAAATCCAAAGAGTCTGAGGGTGAGTTTGCTTGCTCTCCCCTGCATCCTTAAGCATTCAGCCATAAAACTGTTCTGCTGTGAAACACCTGTAACCAAATCTCTCCTTAGACCCTGAAACACAGACTGCTCACTTAAAGAACTAGCATGGAGATGTTCCTGTCCCAACACCATTGTCTTCTCAACAAGCTGGCCAAACGCAGCCACGTTATAGGGCTGTTCAAATTCCCAGATATTTTCATTTAATCTAAGACCTTCTGAAAGGTGTTTACACTGGATCTTTCAAAAGGAAAGTCAATGGATCCATTCACAACAGAAAATCTCTGGCTGTAAGGAACTGAAACTTTCTGGATTAAATCACTTCCACACCCTTCAATTGTAGCAAACTGCTTGAATAGATTACCATGAGGATTCCTTTCCCAGGAGCTTCTCTAAGCAGCAATTTCCCCCTCACAGAAATTCTGCCCTTACCCTCTTCACCTAGGGCTTGCTCTAAAGGACACTTTCCTGAGCACCAAGAGACTCTTCCCGGGTCTCACTTACATCCAGGATTACCTTAGGCTCATCAGGCGTATTTCTACACAGTCCCCTTTCAGGCAAGATTTCAGGCTAGATTTCATAATTAAAAGGTCAGAAGCATTTTCCTTCCCTCAGGAATCTTTTCCTTCTTGCTACATATTTCCAAACTGTCAGTAGGTAACACAATCAGATCACCTTTATGCTCTCCTTGTGCCCTGGCTAGGATATCGCCCTGATCAGACAGAGTTGCTACACCCTTTTCCAGCCACACATTAGCAACAGGCAAAATACAAGCACCAGAATTGTCTGGTCTCTGGGATTTTGCTATGACACTAACTAGATGCGACCTAGTCACAGTGCCATTCTCCCCAGCAGACACAAACTTAGGACCATTCCCTTCCTGGGCTTTAGTTGAATCCAGAACCAATTCTGAGGCAACTGCACTATTCTCAAGCATCACAGGCTGAAAGGCAGCTTCTGTCTACTCCACAGGCGAAGAAGAGCCGGAGACACGTTCTCCTTTACCAGACACACAGCTTGGGCTAAGTCAATACCCCTAACAGACACAGACACATTCCCTTCACTGTCACAATTCTTCACACAGGTAAGGGATAGGGACACTCATCTTCCACTATCCTGGCCTTCCCAGACTGCTGACTAGATAAAGCCATCAGCGCACAAGGCTGCCTAGGGTCATCTAAACTTTCTTTGTTCTCCTCTCCCTTGTCCCAGCACAAAGGGCTAGTTATGGACAGCTTCCTCACCAGGCACATTGCCACTTCTAACAGATACACTGCTGCTCTTCTCACTGCACTGAGCTACTTCCAGCAAATCACAGTTACAGCCTGTCAAAGTGAACCTGAATAAGGTATTTGCCAATAATCCATCATCCATTAAAAATCTACCCTTTTCTTCCTCAGTTAGGGCTTTAACCTTATCCTCCACTTTAATCTGCTCCTGAGAAACATTTTCATGACCAGTGAGATCTTTCTGCTCTTCATTTAATTCCAGATTCACTTCTGAGACATTAGACAGACATTCAGAAACTCCATTCACACACACACTGCTTTTTTGCACAGACAAGCATTTGGAGAAACCCTCCTGAGGCAAATCATTGCCCATAATAGAGAGAGGTTTATGATCATTCCTGTCCTGTGACTGGCTGCCTGGACTGAACAAAGCTTTAATATCTTTCCCAGTCAGAAGATCCTTAGACAATAACTTCCTTACACCAGCTATAACTTCATGCTTAGCATCATTCCATTCAAACTGGCACATGAAACAGCAAGCCCAATAGCAAGGATTTTTTATGAGTCTGTAACCTTGGGGCTCATACCTTATGCCTGGAGAATTGTAAATATAGTACTTATATTTTAAGAAAGGAGGGGGAAAGTGATCTAGGAAAGTACAGGCCTGTTAGTTTGACGTCAGTTGTATCCAACGTCTTTGGAAAAATTTTTGAAAGAGAGAACTGTTAAGGACATTGCGATAAATGATAACTGGGATAAAATACAATGTGGATTTACAAAAGGCAGATTGTGCCAGATCAACCTGATCTTTCTGTGAGAAGATAACCAATTTTCTAAACAAAGGAAATGCAGTAGATCTAATCAACATGGGAAATTATTAGTTAAATTGGAGAAGATAGAGATAAATATGAGAATCAAAAGGTGGGTAAGGAGCTGGTTAAACGGGACACTACAGTGGGTCATGTTGGAGGGAGGTTACTAGTGAAGTTTGTCAAGGATTGGTCTTGGGAAAAATCTTATCTAACATTTCCATTAATGACCTTCCCACAAAAGTGGGAGTGTGCTAATAGAATTTGCGAATGACACAAAGTTGAGAGGTATTGCCAATACTGAGGAGAACCGGAATACCATACAGGAAGATTTGGATGACTGAAAAGTGGAGTAATAGAAATGGGATAAAATTAATAGTGTAAAGTGCAAGGTCATGCACATAGGGACTAACAAACAGAATTCTGTCTATATGCTGGGGAGTTACCAGTTTAGAGCAACGGAGGAGGAGAAAGATCTGGGTATATTGATTGATCCTAGGATGACTATAAGCTGCCAAGGTGATATGACTGTGAAAAAGGCTAATGCGATCCTAGCATGCATCAGTCAAGGTATTTCCAGTAGAGATTGGGAAGTGTTGTTACCATTATACAAAGCACTGGTGAGACCTCATCTGGAATACTGTGTGCAGTTCTGCTCTCCCATCTTTAAGAAAGATGAATTCAAACTGGAACAAGTGCAGAGAAGGGCTCCTAGCATGATCCAAGGAATGGAGAACCTACCTTATGAAAGGAGACTTAGGGATGTTGGCTTGATTAGCCTAACCAAACGAAGGCTGAGGGGAGATGCATACGATTGCTCTATAAATACATCGGAGGGGTAAACACTGGGGTTATTTAAGTGCTAGTGTTGACACAAGAACAAATTGGTATAAACTGGCCATCAATAAGTTTAGGCATGAAATTAGATGAAGGTTTCTAACCCTCATGGGAGTGCAGTTCTGGAACAGCCGCCCAAGGCAAGTAGTGGGGGCAAAAGACCTAACTTACTTTAAGACTTCAAGCTACGTTTATGGAAGGAGTGGTATGATGAAATGCCTACATGGCATGTGGCCCAGCTGCGACTGCTAGCAGCAAATATCTCCACCAGCCAGAGAGGGGACACTAGGTGGGGAGGGCTCTGAGTTACTGCAGAGAATTCTTCCCTAGGTGTCTGGCTGGTGAGACTTGCCCACACACTCAGAGTCTAACATCTCCATATTTGGTGTCAGGAAAGAATTTACCCCCAGATCAGATTGTCAGAATCCCTGGGGGTTTTCACCTTCCTCTGCAGCATGAGACAGAGGACACTTGCTGGATTGCACTACAGTAAATGGTGGACTCTCCCTAACTTGAAGCTTCTAAATCAAATTTTGAGGACTTCAGTAACTGAACCAGAGGTTCTGGGCCTAGGCAAGAGTTGGGTGGATGAGTTTCTGTGGCCTGGGATGTGCAAGAGGTCAAATTACATGATCATAATGATCCCTTCTGGCCTTAAAGTCTCAGTCTGGGGCAGGGTTGTGTGATTTGGGGAGGGTGTGGGGAGGGGTGGGGGAGTGTGATTGGGAGGGGGTGTCGGTGTGTGCTGGGGGGGGTGTGGAGGAGCGGGGGGAGTGTGATTTGGGGTGTTTGGAGGGGTTTGGGGGGAGTGCTGTGGTGGGGGGAGGTGCTGCAATGTGGTTGTGGGGGTGCTGTGGGGCAGTGGGAAGGTGTTGCAGGGTGTGTGTGGCTGTGGGGTGCCGTGGGGAGAGGTTTGGAAGGAGTGCTGCGGTGGGAGAAGATGCTGCAGCAGGGTGTGTGGAGAGCTGTTGGAGTTTGTGATTTGGGAAGGGATGTGCGCGCACACTCCCTGTGTATTTCTCTCCCCCTCTCCGCTGACATTCCTCTGAACTAGGGTTCCTGCCTCGTCAGACCTGCTGCGAGCCAATGGGGAGCCCTGGGCCTCCAAGCAAGGCTCTCCCAGTAGCATTGCAGCAGTGCTCAGGAATGCAGCCCTGGAATGTCTCCATGTGGGAGGGCAGGAGATGGGAGAGCTGCTCAGAACCCCACCCTGGGTCTCTCTCAGCCATAGGGGTCCCTGGGAAACCAAAGCAGAAGGGAATTCTCTGACCCTGATCATACCAGGAGAGTGTGATTTGCTGCTCCTGGCCCTGCCCTCCTTCACCCCTTCCCAGCCTCTGCCTGGCCCCCTCGCCTTCCTCCTCTCTGCTCGGGCCTGTTCCTGACTTTACTGCCCAGTCAGTGCCAGCTGCTGTTCGGCCAAGGTTCTGCCTACCCCTCTAAAAGTCAGGGTGGAACTCTGGGCCCCACTCTGGGCAGGGGAGTTTCTTTGCTGTTGCTGTGGGAGCTTGTAGGCCTTGGTCCTGGCCGAGAGTTCATCCGCCTGGCCAGGATTCTGCTCCCAGGAGCAAAATAAACATTTGGGCGTTTGAGTGCCTGGCTTGGCCTTGCCTGGGGCAGTAACTGAGCCTGGAAGCACTCAGCCCATCCCCCATGGGGGATGGGCTAAGCCAGGCCATCCTCCGCCCCATGTATCGTAGTGTGGTTTACCGATGGGGCTCTTGCTGTGGGGCTGGGTGTTGCTGTAACATGCTGGGGGCTGGGTTGCCTGTGATGGGTTTTTAATCTCCTCCTGTTAGGTTTTCTCTGAGCTCCTATCCATGCCATGGTCCTGTTAGGTCCCTCTTCTCCTTTCTGGGGGACAGGGGTTAGACCAAATGTCTCTGCTTGGGTTAGCCGCTCCCAGCTCCAGCCAGACTGGTGTAACATCTCCCAGCACGGTTCTGACCAGGATTGTCAGAAGCTCCATGCCCAGCCCTCGGGAGCTGGTTATTGCTCTGGCAACCTCTGTTTTTGCCATTCCCAGCTTCACTGTTGGTGCGATGTTAACAGCTGTATTTTGCATTTAGCTTCATTAGTTTTAGGCAAGTCAGGGTGGGGACAGAGAGGAGGCACCTTGCTGCAGCCCTCCAGACCTTGGGTCCCGGGCAGTGCTGCTTCAATAGAGGCAGTACCTGACCACTGGATTGGGGTGCAAGAGCATCTGACACTGAAACACCAGCGGAGGGTTCACATGTGGCAGGCAGGGAGGATCAGGAGGAGACTTGAGCAGGAAGACAGAGGGTCGCATTTCCAAGGCCTGCATGCCATTGGACTCACTCCTGTTCTCTTTGGCTTTCTGGGTGATGTGAGCGAGGGCTCCGGAGAGGATGAAATGTTCAGCTGCAGCTCCACTCACTGGCAGTGCAGGGTTTGTATTTAGCAGCAGCCAGAGGCCTTGATCAGGTGCGGTGCATCCAGGGAGCTCAGTCTAAACGAAAAGCCAATACAAATGGGTGTGACAGACATGGCGAGGATGAGAGTAAAGGGGGTGGGGTCCTACCTGTTCCTGGTGAGCACTGGGGACACTGATGGTTCCAGATAACTTAGAAGGCAGCTTGGCCCGGGGGCAGGGCACTGGCCTGGGAATCAGGAGACTTGGGCTCTTTCCAGCTTTCCTACTGTGGGACCTGGGGCAGAGACCAGCCCCTGGCTGTGCCACTGTTTCCTCTGTCTGGTCCCTTCAGTAGTTTGTGAGCTCTGTGGGGGCAGGGACAGTCTCTTACTGTCAGCCTGTGCAGCGCCCAGCACCATGGGCACATCTGGATGCTTTCCACAGTGGTTAAACTGATGTGGTTTTAATGGGGCGTTTGCTGGCTGGCGGATTTCTTGTGGAGGTCACAGCAGTGAATCGTATGGAAGAAAGCAGGGTCAGGGCTTACTCCCAGTAACTAACTGGGGGCCCGTGTCCAATCCAGTCCCGGCAGAGGTGCTGGGTGCTGGCCGTTGTGCTGTCTTGGCAGGATTCAGGCTCACTGCAGCATGTTGGACATGGTATAAATTGGAAGTGACATTGCTCTTTTTATTTTTTCTGTCAAGCTCTGAGACTCCTGTGACTCCAAAATGGGGCAGGTTCTGCCTCTGGCTGCTCCTTGCTAGTCAGCAAATGGTGCTCGGCAACTTGCTTTGTGCTTGTTTCTCAGAGGCAGCCTGTCAAATGCCTGGAAGAAGAACTGGTACTCCAGGAGGGTCCCTTACAAGTCTGAGATTGAGTCCGGGAGGAGACCTGCTTCTCCAGAGGGTGGGGCTCACTGGCCAAATGTAGAGCATTCAGCTCAGAGACTGATGGACTGGACAGCGTTACCAGAGCTTACTCAGGGACCTTCGGGTGTGTGTTAGAGCAGCTCTGACCTGTGGAGATGGGACTATACTGTGTTTGGGGTTTGATCCCCCTGGTTGCATTTGTCAGCAGTGCCCATGCCTGACCTGGAGGCAGGAAGCTCCGTGGTGCAGGGCTGTCCTCTTTCCCCAGGTACAGGCACAACTTTTCCTTATCGCTCTTTGAGACATGGCTTACTATGGTTTGAGCTGATCTTTGACTGTAGGTGTGAGGGCATGTTCCTGGGTCTGCACAAAGGATAGTGCATCACGGCCCAAAAGGCTCTCTGGCTGCTCTCCTGGGAACTGGATTAGCTAGGGATCCCTGTGTGGGGAGTGGGAGGAGGCTGCTGCTGCTCTCTGCAGGGGTGTCAAAGCATCCCTAGAGTAGGGTTAGTGCCCTGCCATCTAAGCTAAGCAGGTGAGCGCATACCAGCATCTAGATGGGAGACCAGCAGTGCGGATCGCGTGTGGGTATAGTCGGTGCGGCACCAGATAGGCTTCTGCTGGAGGTGCTGACTGAAGTCCTGGTCCAGATCTCGTGGTCTTGCCCTGGGAATAGGAGTCACTACCCCAAATGTCCTGGCCTGATCCCAGATGCTGAGATTCCATTTTGTCTCCCCAAATCCCCATGGAAGTGTGATTTGGATACAGAATTCTCCTTTCTTCCTGTCCTGTGTCACTTTGCGGTGAGGTTTTTCTGTGCGCCACCCAGTTGTACCCCAGCAGGTGGGATGAGAGGTAGCAGTATCCTTTACTCCCATGTACACAGAGTTCCACTGTTCTCTGGGCTGTGCCTGCCTTGCTATGGCTGCACAGGCTTAGGTGCGGGCTGCACAAGGCCACCCAGGGCTCTGGGTACGTACTTGGGCGACTTGCCCACAATGAACCTGTGCTGCTGCGGCTTCACTGCTTTAGCTCAGTCTACATGTGGTGCAGTCACATCTCCGACTGCAGTGTAAACATGTCCAGAGTCTGCTCTGCTCAGCATGCATGCACAACAGACAGCTCCCCCAAGCAGTGTTCCGCTTGAGAAAGGGATTTGCAAATAAATGCCCCAAACCTGCCTGGGACTGACAGCATTGCTGTCTGGGGGCCAGAGCAGGGTCTTCACCAAAGGGCCTGTACTGCGCTTTGGAGTGTGGCTAAAAAGACACTCTCCTTCTGCTGAGGAATCGAGAGTTCTGGTTACAGGGGGCTGTGCAGCTCGAGGCAGAGGGAGGGAAGGCTGGGGGTGTGAGGGGTTTACAGCAGGGCTGTGGGATTGCAGGGGACTGTGTAACTCAGTGGGCAGCAGGGCAGGCTGGCTGGGAGTTGCAATAGGGCTGTGGCTGGGTGGCTCTCTGAAGGAGCAGTGGATGATGTGGTGTAAAATAAATATATATAATACATATATATACACACATCTATCTCATAGAACTGGATGGGACCCCGAAAGTTCATTGAGTCCAGCCCCCTGCCTTCACTAGCAGGACCATCCAAGTCTGCCTCTGGCTGGCTGGGGCCTGAAGCATCTAAAGCTACCTTGTCATACTCTTGCTGCAGGGAGAAGGATTCTCCCCATCTGCCTCCTGATGGCAGCTCTGCTCCTCGGCCCCGCCGCCAGCCACCTCTCTGCTCCCAGCCTTCTTCTGGCTGGGTTTTCCCCTCTGAATAACTCCAGCACTGCTGAGAGCTCCCCGGTAGCCCTGGAATTTGGGGTGACAGTGTCCCTGCCACCACAGTAGCTGAGAAACCAAACCCTCTTGTTCATTTTCCTCTCAGCTGCTCAGGAGGCTCTGAGATGCAGAGAAGGCGGAGCTTCCTGCCTGCGGCCTCACAGCCCTGACCCGTAGCAGTCACACTGGAAGGCTAGAAATAAACTTTCACGAAAGCTTAAACTCTGTAGAATTGGTTTATCCATCCACCCCTTCCTCGACGAGAGAGGTTTTCTGGCTGCGTCTGTTGCGTCCCACACCAGAAGTGGGGAGTGAGCTTAGCAGATGGTGCAGTGCCTCTTGGGGTGAGAGGGGTGCTGCCGAGCTGTTGTGAATGCGAGGTGCTATCAATGTGGCGCAGAGATCTGTTCTCACTCTTGTTCACTGCAGTTGCTGTAGTGCCCAGTGTCCTGTTCTGCTAGAGGCTACACGTACACGCAGATGCAGTCCCTGCCCTCAGACTTCCACCACGCTGACTGAAACGGGCGCCGTGTGGAGTTTGGTTCTGATGCTGCCTGCGCTGCCTTGGGAACTGAGTGCCCCTTGGTGTGGAGATTGGCTCAGGCTGGAATGAGTGCAGCACGCACAGTTATCATACAGGAATGTCTGAGCATTGGGTCCAGTCTGGTGGATTTCCATGTGTCCGCCCCATCCCTCCACTTGTCCTGTTTGGTGAAGGAAGCTGAGAGCCAAGCCAGGCAGAAGTCAGGAAATTCCGCTGTTAAGGTTCCCACTATGACCCTGGCTCTGCCGCAATGCACCTTTGCCACCTGCACTGTAGCAGCACAGGTGACTGCCTGTGTCCTCAGCTGTGCAGTGGGGCTGGGGTAGTTCCTGCGCAAAGCCTTTGCAGAGCCGTCGATCTGCCAGGCCCAGGCCGTCACTACGCTCTGCACAATTCCCTCCTTTGTGCCGTGAGCTTTTTGGGGCAGGGATTGTGGCAGTGTCTGCAGTGGCCAGTGCTTAGGTACTGTGGTGATGGGCAGTCATTTAAAACCCTATAATACCTTTCATTGTTGTGTGTTAAACCATCAGCTTTCAGACGGAACCAAGTGTTCATGTCTGCATGAGGGAGACCCACTTCCCTTTGAGCAAGTGTGTCTGTCTGCCCTGGGTGGCTGCAGGGTACCGTTTGTGGGCAGGGTACCATGTTTCACCCTATCCCCACTGCCTGGCCCCCAATGCCGCCCCAGGGTTGTGGGAGGTTTGAGCCGCAGCTCCTCTCACCTGCTAATGCAGACGATTGCTTGCAGGGAGCATGTTGTGCTCAGAAGAGCTGGAACTTACCCAGAATTCAACATCTGCTTGTGGCAGGAAATCGGCAGCTGCATATCAGAGTGGAGGGGGGTAGGGTTTGTTTGCACGCTGTTGACACTGCTCAGCGCCTGTGCGCGCTGCTGGCAAACCACGGGGACCTGCAGCTTCCTCCACACTGATTCGGCGAGCTCCTTGCAGCTAGGGCAGGCGAGCCTGACTGTGGCCAAGGAGAGGTGAGCAGGGTGGGACGCTGACTTGTGGGTCTGCGGGTTACTGAGGGCGGAAGGTACACAGGTGTCGCGGGAGAGGTGGTAGCATGCTATACTATCACTAGCTGCATGCCTTGAAAAACCTCCCTGACACCCACCTCCCAGAGGTGAGGGGTGCTGCTGAGGCCTGGGGACTCCACCCTGCTGAGGAGCTCTGCTCCACCAGCTGCTTGGGAGCAAGAGGATGCTGGAATCCTGCCAGCTGCTGCCCTGGGTGGCAGCTCTGTCTTCTCTCCCGCTTTCTGGCTGGTTGGGGCCTGGTGAACTTGATACTCTCTGGCGGCTGGGAGGGAAAGCGGCTCCCAGCCTCCAGCTGGGCAGGGGTTCTCTGGGGCTGAGCTCACAGTGTGCTCAAGCTCTCCGCTAAGGAAGTGGGGGTGAAGCAGCCCTGGCAGGGTCTGGAGCCTCAAGTCTGGGACAGAGCCTGGCTCAGTGGCACTGGATGATGCCTGCTTCCCATGATGGGTAGAGGCTTGGCACCCAGTGTTGCATCTCCCAGCAGCCTCTAGTGATGGTCACCCTGGTGGGGTCTCTGGCAGGAGAGGACAGTTTAGCCCCCAGGGCTTGCACCACCCATAGGGGAGGCTCTAGGGTAGGTTACTTTTCTGCCCTGATGGCCCCTGCAGGTTCAGTACCCTCTTTATGGCCCGATAGCTTCTGGGGCAGCCTGTGGAATCCCCAGAGTGCTTCATTCCCATCTTGTCTGCCCCCCATGTGCAATGGAATCACTGGGTCTGCATCTGCTGGAGATGGGTCTTGCTGGGCTGCCCTTCCTGCCCCAAGCCAGGCCCAGATCACCCTCTCCTCAGCCCCTCACACAAGCTCTCTGACCTGCCTGCTCCCTTGCTGGCTCTTGCAGTCATCGGCAGCTGGTTCCAGCTCCTAGCTCCTCCTGTCCTCTCTGCTCCCTCCTCGCTCTCACAACCCCATCACCGCCCATCATGCCACTGCCCCTGGCTGCCTGCTCCCCCCTCCTGCTCCCCACCCCAGAGCAGCAGCTGTCTCATGCCCCCTTCCCCGCAGGGAGAAACACAGACCCTTCTAATGGAGTGGAGTTCACTGAGCGAGCCCCATGGCCTGGGCTGAGCCCCAGGAGGGAGTCTGGCTTCATGCAGCTGCTGCCTCTGGGGAAGTTCCTGGCCTGAGAGGAAGTTAACACGGTCAAGATGGGCAGGGAGGAGGCAGTGTCGGTGTCGACATACAGAATATAGCTGAACCCTGTGTGGTGTCCTGCGGCGGAGGCAGGAGCCATGGGTGTCTCCCCAGGATTTGTGTGTGGATTTGGGGGTAGCTCCCAGGATTTGTATGCGTGTTTTAGGGGAAGGGTGTGTGTGTGTGTGGGGGGGGGTTCTCTGGTGGAGGGGCTGTGAGGAGATCTGAGGGGTCTGTGCCTCCTTTTCGCACCCAAGATGTTCCCCCTTTTCTAACTCTTCATGTTCCCATTAGCAGCTCTCCTCTGGCCCCGAGACTCTGACCATGAATTCCTCAACTCCTTGGCTTTCCTCACTGCTGGGTGCTGCCCCTAGCCCCCATGCCAAGCTGCTGGCTGCCCAGAGAGGGGTCAGACCAGTGCCGTACAGGGGAAGGTCTCTGTATCCTATCCTATCCTATCCCATTCCCCCAGCCTAGGGCTCGATTGGAACAACTGTGGAATAACGCAGCCTGTGGGGAAGTGTCCCTCTAACCCGGCCGTTAGGGGTGCCTCATGCCTGGGAGTGGGTGGGAAGATTATAGCTCGTTATTTTGATCCTATCGAATGTAACTGGCTGTTCTCGTTCTTTTGGCTCACTGAGCTCTTGTGGCAGGGAATTCCACAGGTAAACTATGCATTGTATAAAAATAATTTTTCTTGCTCCATTTAAATTCACCTCCGTTGAGTTTTGTGACTGACTCCTTGCTCCCATGTTAGCAGAGAGGGTAGGTAGGGTACTCTTACCACTCCCTCCCATCCCATCTCTGAGCAGGCAGGCTTTTCTCTCTCTCTGGGTCCCTCCTTTCTGGAAGATGTGGCTGCAAGTTGCAGTGCTTCAGGGAATGGGTGAGGCCACAACCCCTCTTGTTTGTGACTCCTGAGCACAGGTGGATGTCACGGGGAGACCTTTGAGAAACCCCTGAGAAGGAACATGGCAGCACAGGCAGGGCCCTGCTGGTGCGTGCTTTGAGCTTGGTTTTCCTCTTGTGGCTTCTGTGTCATGGCAGCTTTTATTTATAATTTGTTCCCTCTCACCCTCCCCATCTTATCGGCCTGTGCTCCCTGTGCAATCACTTCCTCCAGGATGACAGCGTCACTACCAAGTAACTGCTATAGTCATTCTCCTTCCCCGCACAGAAGTGTGACAGTCACTGTCCATGGCTCCCTTGGTGACCTTGGGGACAAGTGTCTTCCCCTTCCTTGGACTCTGTGCTTCCATCTGTATGGTGGGGGTGATGATTCTGACTGGGGCAGATGGCCCCCCAACAGCTCCCTGGCAAAGCTGCCCCGGGGTCCTGCTGCAGATTTGGGGCCTCTGCTAAAACCATGCAGTCCTTATGGTTGTGAAGGACCTTCTGAGCATGGTAAGCAGCAGCCCTTCTGCCCTCACTCCACCAAGGCATACAGGGCTCTCTGGGCCCTGGCATGAATTGGAGAAGGGCTGGATCCCTTACCCAGGCTGCCAGCTGTGTCCTAGAGAGAGTCTCTTGGGGTGTGAGCAGCTCACAGGACCCTCTGCCCCCTGGAGGGAAAAGCAACCCCTATCCATGAGCCCTTAAGTGAAGGGCACAACCATTGCCTGTAGTTAAGGAGCCATTCCCCAGAGGACAGGAAGGAAAAGGTCACCCCAGGAGGGGGAAGGCAAAAGTAGGAGGTGATCCCTTGTCTACTGCACCCTGAGGCCGCAGGGGTCTGCAGTGAGACAGAGCTCTTCTCCATGAGCCTGTGAGATTATAGCATCCTGTATCTGGCTTTCTGGGGGGACGAGGCAGTGCTGGGAGACGGGGACGGTCCCCAGAACCATTGTGAGGGTTGGAATTGGTCTGGGTAGCAGTAATGGGGACTAATCGGCTGTGACTTCTCTTTGGCAGGTGAAGCAGGAGCAGAGACCGTCCAGCCGCCGCCATGGTTGCCCTATCGCTGAAGATCAGCATTGGCAACGTGGTGAAGACCATGCAGTTTGAGCCCTCCACCATGGTGTACGACGCCTGTCGGATCATCCGGGAGCGCGTGCCTGAGGCACAGATGGGGCAGCGTAAGTGACATGACCCCCAGAGGCGCAGAGGGTAGAAGGAAAAGTCCCATCTGGTCCCTGTCCCCAGCCAGAACCATCACTTTGCCAGGGGTACTTATCCCCAGCAGCAGGGCTCACTTCCCAGCTGGGAGACCCATCCTCAGCCTGATGCATCTTGCTGCTGCTGCTCCAGCTGAATTTCCCCTTAACTACACCCATTCCTCATTATACCCCCAGATACCACCCCAAATAATGCAGCGTCTTCCTGGGACTTGACGCCCTTCAGATTCCTGTCAATGCTGTGACCTGTAGCCTGAGGTTTAGTGTTTGCAACCCCTGAGTTCTAGTCCTGGCTCTGTGACTGGCTCGGCAGCTTTGGGCAGGTTCATTCCCCTTTCTGCGTGTATCCCACGTGGCATGAGTGAGAATGTTACTGGATTTTTGTGGCCACAAACAATGGTGAAACCAAGGGGCTTACCCCAGCAAGAGAGTGGGACCCTCAGGCGGTTCACACTCTAAAGGGGTCCTCTCTGGGACAATTACAGACCTCAGAGAGAGCACTGGACCTGTGAATCCATGACAGAGGGTATCCAAATGAATCTCATTGGCCATTCCAGCTCCAAAGGGACAGAGGGGGAAGTGGCACAGGAAACCTGCCCCTGCCCCCACATTTTGTTGCTTAATAATGTTCAGAGGAGTCCCGTGGCTGAGAATGAATGGGCTGTAAAAGGAGGTGAAGAGCTTGTAGGTTTCAGCAGCTGAGGCGGTATTAGTCAATGGGGCATACTGTGACACTGCTGCATGGGCAAACTGCATTTCCTGGTTTTCAGAGAGGCTGAAGTAGCTCAGCTCAATATTGTGCAGGGGACAACACACCACCAAGCAACCGTCATTCTGCGTTAACAGAGCTTTTTGCCATTGAATTTTTAACAGGAAAAGAGATGTGGTGGTTGTTAGCCGTTAATAGTCCTTTTTAGACCGTTGTACATGCAATTAGCATGCTGAGCCAACTGCTGCTCCCCTCACAAATCCATACATCAGCTGGGCCCCACCAGCCTTGTTTCAGCCCCCCTCCTCAGCCATTCCTCTGACCCATTCAGTGTTTCCCCACTCCCACCTGGCCACTTCCCCACTTCTATACCCAGGCCTCCCAGCTGCAAGCAGGGAACACATCTCCCTTAGGTCTTCACTCCCTCGTATACAAATGTTTCTATTACTGTTACTCCCCCCATCCTATAACCCAACTCACATCTGTGCCTAGAGCAAATGGCAACTATGTAAAAGCAGAATTATGTTGAAGTGCAGGAAGTCTGGGTGTGGGTAGACTGGGCTCGACTGGTAGAGCTATTGAGCGCGTGGGCATTGGGGTGCACTGGCGGAGCTAGGGTCGTAGGGGTTGGGGTGTGTCACAGGGTGGTACTAGAGCCCGTCAGTGGGCCAGACCCCACAAGGGTCTCACTCTTCCTCCAGGGTAAGCCACACAGCTTCACCCCCTCGTGCATTCTCAATGCGTGGATGAGACAAAGATGTAGAGAGGAGGGGTTTAGGCTTTATTAGGAACTGGGGAAACTTTGAGGAAAGGAGGAGCCTGTATAGGAAGGATGGGCTCCACCTAAACCAAAATGGAACCAGATTGCTGGCACTTAAAATTAAAAAGGGTCTTAGAGCAGTTTTTAAACTAAAGGCTGGGGGAAGCTGACAGGTGCGGAGGAGCATGTGGTTTGGACAAAGATATCCCTTAGGGGAGGATCTATTAATGGAGATTCTCTGTGTCCTAGTAAGGAGGAGAGCATGGAAGATGATAAAATACAGCTAGGATCTGATGAGAAACAGTCAAATGAAAAAAAGCTCCATTCAGTTACATCATGTAATAGCAGACAGCTAAAAAGTGACAAGTTTTTAAAGTGCTTATATACAAAGGCTAGAAGTTTTAAATCATAAGATGTGTGAACTAGAATGCCTCGTATTAAATGAAGATATTGATATAATAGGCATCACAGAAACATAGTGGAATGAAGATAATCAATGGGATACAGTAATACCAGGGTACAAAATATATTGTAATGACAGAACAGTCGTGCTGGTGGGGGAGTGTCACAGAATCAAATGAAGTAAAAATCTTACATAAACCAAACTACCATAGACTCTCTATGGATAGTAATTCCACGCTCTAATAATAAGAATATAGTAGTAGGGATATATTACCAACCACCTGACCAGGATTGTGACAGTGACTGTGAAATACTCGGGGAGATTAGAAAGGCTATAAAAATAAAAAACTCAGTACAATTGGGGGTTTTCAGATATCCCCATACTGATTGGGTACATGTCACTTCAGGACGGGATGCAGAGATAAAGTTTCTTGACACCTTAAATGGCTGCTTCTTGGAGCAGCTAGTCCTGGAACCCACCAGAGGAGAGGCAATTCTTAGTCCTAAGTGGGAGCACAAGATCTGGTCCAAGAGGTGAATATAGCTGGACCGGTTGATGGTAATGACCATAATGTAATTCAATTTAACATCCCTGTGGCGAGGAAAACACCACAGCAGCCCGACACTGTAGCATTTCATTTTGGAAAGGAGGACTACACAAAAATGAGGTTAGTGAAACAGAAATTAAAAGGTTCAGTGCCAAAAGTGAAATCCTTGCAAGCTGCATGGAAACTTTTAAAAGACACCATAATAAAGGCTCAACTTAAATGTATACCCCAAATTAAAAAACATAGGAAGAGAACCAGAATGATTTAGTTGGGGATTGATCCTGCTTTGAGCAGGAGTTTGGACTAGATGACTTCCTGAGGTCCCTACCAACCCTGATATTCTATGAACCAAAAAAGTGCCACCGTGGCTAAACAACAAAGTAAAAGAAGCAGTGGGAGACAAAAAGGCATCCTTTAAAAAGTAGAAGTTAAATCCTTCTGTGGAAAATAGAAAGGAGCATAAACTCTGGCAAATGAGGTATAAAAATATAATGAGGAAGGCCAAAAAAGAGTTTGAAGAACAGATAGCCAAAATCTCAAAAAGACTAGCAAAATGTAAATAAAAATTATGTACATCACAAGCAGGAAGCCTGCTAAACAACCAGTGGGGCCACTGGACAATCCAGATGCAAAAGGAGCACTCAAAGACTGTAAGGCTATTGCAGAGAAACTAAATTAATTCTTTGCATTGGTCTTAATAATAAGAATTTTAGATATACGTTGGGGACGCATCAGTTGGAAACGACGGAGGAGGAGAAGGACCTTGGGGTATTGGTTGATAGCGGGATGACTATGAGCCGCCAATGTGATATGGCTGTTAAAAAAGCAAATGCGGTTTAGGGATTGTCAATCCGGCGAGGTATTTCCAGCAAAGGAGCAAGGAGGTGTTAGTTGCAGTTAATACGCGCCTGTGAGAACCCGCCACCTGAATATTGTGTGCAGTTCTAGTCGTCCCAGTTAAGAAGGATGAATCCAAAAACGGAACAGGTTCAGGAGACGGCTACTAGATGATCCGAGGAATGAAAAATCTGCCTTAATTGAAAAGGAGACTCAAAGAGCTTGCTTGTTTAGCCTGGCCAAAAAGAAGCTCCGGGGGGATATGCTGTCTATATAATTATCAGGGGGATTACGTTAGGGGGAGGGAATTATTTAAGTTTAGTACTATGTAGGCCGAGGACGAAATGGGTGAACAATGGTATTAGGAAGTTTAGATTGAATTAGACGAGGTTCTAACATTAGGGGAGTGAAGTTCTGGACAGCTTCGAGGGAAGTAGTGGGGGGCAAAAGACTTATCGGGCTTTAAGCCAAGCTTGATAAGTATATGAGGGGGATTTATGATGGGGATAGTTTTTTGGGCATTGATTATTGCATTATCGCAAGATAATTGTCAATGGTCTGTGGGGGATGTTGGATGGGATGGGAACTGGTTACTAGACAGAGAATTCTTTCTTGGGTGCTGGTGGTGAAAGTCTTGCCCACATGTCAGGGTGGTAGCTTATCACCATATTTGGGGCTCGGGAAGGAATTTTCTCCAGGGCAGGATTGGCGAGGGCCCTGGAGGTTTTTCGACTTCCTCTGCGCGTGGGGTGGGTCGCTTGCTGCGGGATTTCCTGCAGCTTGAGGTCTTCCATCTCAATTTTGACGATTTCAATAAACTCCAGTATGGGTTCGGGTAGGTTGTTATAAATGGGTATGGGTAGGGTTTTGTGGCCTGCCTTGTGCAGGAGGTCAGACTAGATGATCATATTGGTCCCTTCTGACCTATGAGTCTATGAGTCTGAGTCTTCACGGCTGAGAATGTGAGGGAGATTCCCAAACCTGAGCCATTCTTTTTAGGTGACTGATCTGATGAACTGCCCCTGATTGAGGTGTCGTTAGAGGAGGTTTTGGAACAAACTGATGAACTAAACAGGAATAAGTCACCAGGACATGATGGTATCACCCAAGAGTTCTGAAGGAACTCAAATGTGAAATTGCAGAACTGTGATGGGTTTGGTCACAGAGACCCCCTTGGGACTATTGCCTGATGTGCTGAGAGCCTGTTTTCTCTGCCAGTTTGGTCTTCCAGAACCCTGCCTTGTTGAGCCAGACACGCAAGCCTGCTGCAGTACAGACCCAGGATCTGAACCAACCCCCCACAGCTGCAGACTTAACTGAAAACAACTTAAAAAGTGCTCCTGTCTTCAGCACCCAGACACCCAGCTCCCAATGGGATCCAAACCCCAAATAAATCTGTTTTACCCTGCATAAAGCTTATACAGGATAAACTCATAAATTGTCCGTCCTCTAGAACACTGATAGAGATTCACAGCTGTTTGCACCCCTGGGTATTAAATACTTATTCTGGGTTTAATAATAAACAAGTGATTTTTATTAAGTATAAAAAGTAGGATTTAAGTGATTTCAAGTAATAACAGACAGAACAAAGTAAGTTACCAAGCAAAATAAAACAGAACATGTAAGTCTAACCCTAATACATTTAGGAAACTGAATACAGGTAAATCTCACCCTCAGAGGTGTTCACAGACTAGATTCCTCCTTAGTCTAGGCCCAATCCTTTCCCTAGTATAGTTCCTGTTAGTTCCAGTTCAGGTGGTGATAAAGGGGATTTCTCATGACTGGCCACCTTTGTTCTGTTCCACCCCTTTTTATGGCTTTGGCACAAGGTGAGAATCCTTTGTGTCTCTGGGTTCCCCCCTTCCTTCTAAATGGAAAAGCACCAGGATTAAGATGGATTCCAGTATTATGTGACATGTTCACATATCCTGTGAGACTTCATTACTCACTGGCTGGCACCCAGGTATACAGGAAGGCTTAGGAGTAAACAGAGCCATTTATAGCCAGTTGTCCTAGTTGATGGGAGCCATCAAGATTCTAAGCCATCATTAATGGCCCACACTTTGCATAATTACAATAAGACCTCAGTTATATTTCATATTCCTAGTTTCAGATACAAGAATGATACATTCATACAAATAGGATGATCACACTGAGTAGATTATAAGCTTTGCAATGATACCTTACAAGAGACCTTTTGCATAAAGCATATTCCAGTTACATCATATCCACACTTACAAACATACTTTTATAAAAATATGGAGTGCAGCGTCACAAGAATTGCTAACTGTGGTTTGTAACCTATCATTTAAGTCAGCTTCTGTTCTAGATGACTGGAGGTTAGCTACTGTGGTGCCAATTTTTAAAAAGGGCTCTGGAGGGGATCCCGGCAATTATATGCTGGTAAGTCTGTCTTCAGAACTGGGCAAACTGGTTGAAACTATAGTAAAGAATAGAATTGTTAGACACATAGATGAACATAATTTGTTGAGGAAGAGTCAACATGTTTTTTTGTAAAGGGAAATCATGCCTTGCCAGTCTGTTAGAATTCTTTGAGTGGAGTCAACAAGCATGTGGACAAGGGAGATCCAGTGGATATAGTGTGCTTAGATTTTCAGAAAGCCTTTGACAAGGTCCCTCACCAAAGGCTCTTAAGCAAAGTAAGCTGTCATGGGATAAGA
>NC_133774.1:549724-566011 GCF_003597395.2 Chelonoidis abingdonii | reverse complement strand
CCCGTGTATGCCGTGTTGCCGTAACCGAGCCTGATCACCTCGAAGCCTCTCTCTCAGCTACGTGTTTCCAAATAGAGCTTCTACGTTTTGCCGGTCGTGATGTGTTGGTTTTATTTGTAAGTATCAGTTATTACTAAATGCTGCATTTTGTTTGTAAATATTGTTAGTGAGATATAGCCATTGTGTGTTTTAGGTTTTTGTAACTCTATTAGCTAATCATAAAGCTAGCTTCTTACCCCTTGTAACTGCTTCCCCAATAAAAATGTTAAATTGATTGATTTTAGTTGTTGTGTTGTTTTGCAGTCTGCTTGTTGACCCATATCTCCTTTGCATCTCTACTATATAGTCTGTTGCAAGCGTGCAGCCTGGTAAATAACAGGCCTGCATTTTTTTTTGCCCCTTGCAAATACGTGATGCAATCTACAGGCGTAAGCACCAAAGGCCCATCTAGCCCCAGTATCCTGCTACCAGTGACCATGCCAGGAACCCCCAGAGGGAATGAAACGAACAGGTAACCTTTGGAGTGATCCATTCCCCTGTCACCATTCCCATGCTTCTGCAAACAAGGCTTAGAGACACCATCCTTGCCCATCCTGGCTAAAGCCCTTCGATGGACTCTATCCTCCATGAACTTATCTAGTTTTTTCTTGGAATCCTGTTATAGTCTTGCCTTCACAACATCCTCTGGCAAGGAGTTGCCACAATGACTGTGTCATTTGAGTGAAAAAATATCTTGTTTGTGTGGTTTTAAACCCACTGCCTGTTCATTGATTTGGTGACCTCCAGTACTTGTGTTTATGGAGGAGTAAATACACTTCTTATTTAATTTCTCCACACCAGTCATGATTTTATAGAACTCAAATGATATCGCCCTTAGTCATCTATTTTTCCACGCTGAAAGTCCAGTCTTATTAATCTGTTCCCATATGACAGCCACTTCCATACCCCTAATCATTTTTGTTTGCCCTTTTATGAATTTTTTCCAGTTCAAATATATTTTTTTTGAGATGGGGTGGACCATATCTGCACGATTAGTGTGGGCGTACCAGGGGATTTATATAGAGGCAAACTCGGTCATTTTTGTCTTATTATCTTATCCCCTTCTTAATGCTCCTAACATTCTGTTCGCATCTTTTGACTGCATGACACATCTGAGTGGATGTTTTTCAGAGAACTACCAACAAGGACTCCAAGATTTTTCTTGAAGTGGTACAGCTAATTTAGACCCCATCATTTTACTGTATAGTTGGGCATGATGTTTTTCCCATGTGCATAGACTTTTGCATTTATCAACATCTAATTTCACTGGCCATTTTGGTTGCCCATCACCCACCACGTTTTGCAAGATCCTTTTGTAGCTCTCACAGTCGTCTGGGTCTTACTATCTTGAGTAGTTTGTATCATCTATAAATTTGCCACTCCACTGACCTTATCTCTCTCAACACCGAACAACGGAGGATATACACGGGACACGTTTTCTCCTCTCTCTGCCTGCACATGGCAGGGCAACCCCTAAAATACCCACTATGACATCACAGAAGTGTCATAGTGGACAGACCCCAAAACCTGTGTGTGTTCGCCTCTGATTGGCACAAGCAATGTTTACACCAAATAGGGGAGCAGGTGCCAAAAGGTCTGGCTTTGCCCCCAAAAGGTGAGGTAATGCATATTGTTGTAGAATGGGTCCAACACTGAATGACAAAAGAAGAGGCCAGGGCAATACCGGTCTGGGCAAGTACTACAGGATGCAGACAGGAACTTATTTCAACATTACCCAGTCTGGCTGTTCTTCAGTTTTTAGACTGGACCTTTGGGCTTGCAACACTCATGTTTATTGTAGAACCATAAAATTAGAAGGGACCGCAAGGGTCATCTGGTCTAACCCCCTGCCAAGATGCAGGATTTGTTGTCTTCACCCTGCGAGATCTGTTCAGTGAGTCCAACTAAGAGAGTCCCTGATTTGAGACTTGTCCACTCCTCAGGGATTAATGCACCTTGCCCAGCATCTGCAGTGATGCTCTCACAGAGCTGCCAGAACAATTGGGTTTATTAGTCACCTGGACACAGCACAGAAGATCCTTAGGTTAGCCCAGAGAACTGATGATTAGAGTGTTGTCCAGTCTTGTCAGCCCAGAGCTCAGCCACGCTGTAGTGTTCAAGCCCTGTCTGTTTCTGTCCGACCTCCTTGGTCAGACTCCTGGTGAGAACCCGACTCCTCCCAGCTGACAGCTCTGATCCCCTACCTCCTTCCTCCCCAGTCTTTTGACTGTTGTTCAGCTTGGGGAAAGGTGTGGAAATCTTCCTCCCTCTGGGTTGTTGGTTGCTAGGTGCCAATGTCTTGATGATTTGATTTGTTGTTGTCTTCTCTGATGCTCTATTGATGTGGGAATTAAGGCCCAGACAGCTAATCCCACACCTGTGTCTGTTCACCTGCCCTGAGAGCAAACAGCCCCTTTTCACCCTGTTGGGTAACAACACAGCATATAGGGGAAACTGAGGGTTCATAAAAATATTACAAAAAATTCCCAATTTGTCACAGGATGCACTTGCAAATCTGGGAGGTGCCATGCCTCCCTCACCAGAGCCTTCAACCTCTCTTCCCTCCCTTACCATCCATCCCCATTCCTGCCCCTCCTCTCAACCCTCCTTCCTACACCCCTAACACTTCTTCCCCTATTCCATCATTTTTCTGCCCCAAAATACCCTTCCCTTCCCAGGAACATTCATGTGTCTAATCTTGTCCCAAAAAGACTTTGTTACATTCTCTCCCCCCCCAAATTAAGTTGCCAATCTGCAGACACTTAGGCAGGGGCGGCTCCAGGCACCAGCATGCCAAGTGTGTGCCTGGGGTGGCAAGCTGGGGGGGGGGGGGGCGCTCTGCTGGTAGCCGCGAGGGTGGCAGGCAGGTTGCCTTCGGCAGCATGCCTGCGGAGGGTCCGTTGGTCCCGTGGCTTTGGCAGACCTTCCACAGGCTGCTGCCGAATCCGCGAGACCAGAGACCTCCCGCAGGCAAGCCGCTGAAGGTAGCCTGCCTGCCATGCTTTGGGCAGTAAAATACCTAGAGCCGCCCCTGCACTTAGGTTATGTCTACAGTGCTATTAGACACCCACAGCTGGGCTGAGCTAATTGCAGTGTAAACATTCGGGCTGGAGCCCAGGCTCTAGGACCCTGCAAGGGACCTAGAGTACCTTTATCTTGTGTCTGTGCTTTTGCCTCTGCTTCAGAAGTTCTTTGTTCTTGAGGAGCTCAGGGTATGTATTCTTGCATTACCCTGTTAGTGGCACATCTGGAGCTCTGTTTTCATGCACTCTACATCCAGCCTCTTCCTTTCATTTCTCCAAGCTGTGGTCATGAGAGAGAGAGCCTTCTCCGTGTGAGCATTTCTGCACAGTATTAAAAAGACGTAAGAGCTGATTTTCCTCCAAGTTCTTGAAGTTATCCTGTACTTTGGTGAAAATGTTCAGGTACCTCTGCTCATTAGTCAGGTAGTTCTTTAACTCAGGAGGAGAGATTAGACTTTCTACATTGCTAGACTCTTTACAGACCTCGTCCATGTCCACTTCTTTCATGCTGTAAGTGTGAACACTTCAAAAAAATTCTTCAGAGCCGATGGGTTTTTCAAGAGCTACCTTGGAAACTTTGCTGTGAAGGCTGTCTTCAGAGAAGTCAGACCTGCCATGCGGATGCCATACAAGGGCCCTTGAGCTTAGAATTCACTGTTTATCCAAAGGATTTGTCCCTAATCCTTCTCTCTAGTTTCATATTCTGTCCATTCATGAGCTCGTACCTGAAAAAACACTAAAACAGTTGGCTTCTAAAGCCTCAATACAGTCTGTGAATAGATTCAGAGCATGGCTTAGAAAGAGGAAATACAGTTCAGCCATCTCACTGGCACTGCCCTTGTCTCCAAAGCATTTCCAGATCACTTTGGGACACTCCTTTCTTGAGCTCTGGAAATAGCTAGCTACTGGTTTCCAGCATTTTGGAAATCTACTGATTGCTGGCAAACAAGACAGCCACCTAGTAACAATGTGTTTCAATAGATTGCATTCTTCCACCTCAACAATTTCACACCTCCTTGAATTGTTCTGTTCTGATAAGAGATGCTAAAGTGGGAATAAATCTTTAAAATTAAATCTACATTGACATCAAGTTTTCCTGCAGCATACTTTGATGTATTATGAAGAATGTGCGCTAAGCAGCTGGCTGCTATAATGTCCTCTTTGGACATAAATGTTATGCTTCCCATAACTTACACTGGCATTATCAGTTGCAAGCGCTGGCTGCTTCTCCAGACTGAGGTCAAAGACCTAGAGTTTTTCAGATATTTCTGTGGCGATGTCTTGTGCAGTGTCCTATCACTGTAAAAATCCAAGAGAAAGTACTGACTCCCTTTTAAAAAACTATAAAATACTTATGGAAAAAATTTTGTCAGTCCCTTAGTTGAAGCATCAGTGGCCAAATAGAATTATAGATCATTAGCGTTAATATAGTCTAAATGCTTCTGAACTGGATCCGAGGTTAAAATGGTCTCTCTCACTGCTTGTGACTTGCTTAAAAACCAAGGCAAGTCTTTATTCACAGACAAGTCATAGTAAATAGTTTCATCAACTTTTTTGCTTCAGTCAGTGCTTCAGTAAGAATGGTGTCGCGTGACAGCATGGAACACCTTGCAAAGTTCAGCAGCAGACCCTTTTTCATCATGAGGAGATGACACTAACTGGAGAGAATGTGTTACTTGAAGTAGCTGCGCTCCATGAGTTCTGTTTGTGCTTTTCAGAGGAAATATGCTGATTCAAATCTCCTTGTCCATGATTGCTGACATCTACGTCATGCCTATACAGGCTGCAGCATGTGTGGTGCTCTCCTTTCCTACTCTGAGCAATGAGCTCACGTCCTTTTGGCCAGTCAGGATTCAACGGCTTGTGTTTCAGCTTAGTGACTATAAATAAACTGAGGCGATCTTGGCCTCATCCACCACAGCGAGAACTGACAGAGAATCAGTGTTTGACGGAACAGTCTGTCTGCAGAGCAGTGTAGTCACCCTGATTGTGGAGAGTGTTAATTGTCCACCAGGTAAAAGGATTTTATCAAGACTCCAATTTCCCATGGTTCAGCTTGATGGAAGTAGCCAGTGTTAGCAAATCCGGAATCCCCCAGACCTCTGGTTATGTTGCTACTTGCTGCCCTTTTCTGCAATGAGGAACCTTCATGTGGGGCTCATTGAGGTGATTGTAACATGAGCCACACAGTCCAGCTGCTCTTGAAAGGCCTCAGTAATACGCATTTAAGGTGAACAGGTTATTCTGGAACACAGCCATGTTCTATAATGTGCTTCTTCCACCGTTGTCCTGCCCAGCTTCGGAGAAAGTGGGGCCACACAAGTGCTGACTCCAAGTGCAGTGATTCTGCTAGGAAGGGTTTCTCCCACCATTTTCAGACTAGCCCCAGCGCACCATTTGAGAGGGACTGTTTGTTTCCTTGTTGGTTATATATCGAGACCACAAGTCAGCTGTGAACCGTATACATTTCTCCTCGACACATTTGTACAGTGTGAACGTCACTGGTGGTTTTGATAAACACAAGGCAGTGATACAATGATGATGGAGCCACGTGTTCTGTCTGGGAGAGTCAGATGTGGCAGGCTCTGAAGTGTGGGGGGAAGAGTTTTTAAGCACACTGTCTGTTACTGTTTTCTTCACAGAGCTTATTGGTGCACACCAGGGACAGGCAGACACATGGCTTCCTGCTGGAATCTGATGCTGTTTTTAATATCAGGCCCTCAGTTTAGGAGATCTTCAGTTCGAACAGCGTTTCAGCCTCCTTTTCAGCCACTCAAACCCTGCCATTGGTTTTGATCCACAAAGTTACGTTTTTGATTCTGATTTGTCTCCATCCATTCAGTTTTCATACTGTGCTTCAGCCTCGCCCGCTCTCGTGCCCACTCCTAGGTGTCTTCCCTTCATCTGAAATGTAACATGGTCCAAAATGGAACTCCTTTCCTCTCAAGCCCGTCCTGCATTTTCCTTCACTGTTGAAACATCATCTTACCTGTAAGTCACTCAGACCATTGACTTGTGAGTCATAAGAACAGACACACTGGTCAGACCATAGGTCCATCTAGCTCAGTATCCTGTTTTCCGCCAGTGCTGAGTGCCCCAGAGCGAATGAACAGAACAGATAATTAAGTGATCCATCCCCTGTTGCCCATTCCCAGCTTCTGACAAACAGAGACTAGGGACACCATCCCTGTCCCTCCTGGCTAATAGCCATTGATGGACCTACCCTCCATGAACTTATCTAGTTCTTTTTTGAACTTGTTAGTGTCTTGGCCTTCACAACATCCTCTAGCAAGGAGTTCCACAGGTCGTCTTTGATTCTTCCCTCTCCCATGCCCTACCAAAGTATATTGGCTGGCTGCCTGGTCTGCAGCCTCCAGCCACCAGTGAGAGGGAAGGGCAGCTGCTCCAGCTGCATAGAGTGAATGGCAGAACAGCATGGAGCATGGGCCCATCCTTGCTGCGTCACTCTGCACGGAAGCACCGCCATCATCCTTTGTCCACGGTCTCCTCCTCTCTACTCATTTTCACCAGAGAAAGCCGTGTCGGGTGCTAAGTCCTACCAGACAGGAACAATGCTCCACAAATCTAGGACTTTCAGTGTTTAAAACTGGACAAATGGCCTCCCTACCTTTGAGTGAAATGACCCCAGATTTGGATCAATAACATTACCCTGCACTCCCCTGAGGTACACCACATTTCAAAGCAATCAGAGGAACTGTTTGGATTTTAGAGCATGTGCAAGACTCTGGCATTTGAAGCATATAAAATGGCAGGAATGGAAACCCTTTAGTTGTTTTTCTGAAATGGCACATACGTTGTGTAAAAATTAGGGCTGTCAAGTGATTAAAAAAATTAATTGCATGATTAAACAACAATGGAATGTAATTTAATTTAAATATTTTTGGATGTTTACTACATTTTCAAATATATTAATTTCAATTTCAACACAATACAAAGCGTACAGTGCTCACTTTATATTTTTTATTACAAATATTTGCAATGTAAAAAAATAGTATTTTTCAGTTCACTTCATACAAGTACTGCAGTGCAATCTTTATCATGAAAGTTGAACTTAAAAACATAGATTTATGTAAAAAAAACAAACAAACCTGCATTCAAAAATAAAACAGTGTAAAACTTTAGAGCCTGCAAATCGACTTAGTCCTACTTTTTGGTCAGTCAATCACTCAGACAAACAAGGTTGGTTACAATTTGCAGGAGATAATGCTGCCCACTTCCTAATTACAATGTCACCTGAAAGTGAGAATCGACATTCACATGGCACTGTTGTAGCTGGCGTTGCAAGATATTTACGTGCCAGATGTGCTAAAGATTCATATGTCCCTTCATGCTTCAACCCCATTCCAAGGGACATGCATCCATATGATGGGTTCTGCTCAATAACGATCCAGAGCAGTGTGGACCAATGCATGTTCATTTTTATCATCTGAGTCAGATTTTCTTTTGTGATGGTTCGGGTTCTGTAGTTTCCACATCAGAGTATTGCTCTTTTAAGACTTTTGAAAGCATGCTCCACATCTCGTCCCTCTCATATTTTGGACGACACTTCAGATTCTTGAACTTTGGGTTGAAGGCTGTAGCTATCTTTAGAAATCTCACGTCGATTCCTTCTTAGCGTTTTGTAAAATCTGCTGTAAAAGTGTTCTTAAAAATGACCATGTGCTGGGTCATCATCCGAGACTGCTGTAACATTAAATATATGCAGAATGTGGGTAAAACACAGAGCAGGAGACATACAATTCTACCTCCAAAGAGTTCAGTCACAAATTTAATTAACACACTTTTTTTTAACAAGCATCATCAGCATGGAAGCATATCCTCTGGAATGGTCGCTGAAGCATGAAGGGGCATACAAATGTTTACCATATCTGGCATGTAAATACCTTGCAACATCGGCTACAAAAGTGCCAGGCGAATGCCTGTTCTCACTTTCAGGTGACATTGTAAATAAGAAACGGGCAGCAGAATCTCCCGTCAATGTAACCAAACTTGTTTGTCTTAGCGATTGGCAGAATAAGTAGTAGGACTGAGTGGACTTGTAGGCTCTAAAATTTTACAAGGTTTTGTTTTTGAGAGCAGTTATGTAACCAAAAATATAAGCACTTGTAAGTTGCACTTTCATGATAAAATGATTACACTACCATACCTGTATGAGGTGAATTGAAAAATGCTGTTTCTTTTGTTTCATTTTTACAGTGCATATATTTGCAATAAAAATAAGTGAGCACTGTGCACTTTGTATTCTGTTGTAATTGAAGTCAATACTGAAAATATAGAAAGACACCCAAAAATATTGAATACATTTCAGTTGGTAGTCTATTGTTATAAGTGTGATTAATTGCAATTAATTTGAGTTAATTGCTTGAGTTTGCTGTGATTAATTGACAGCCCTAGTAAAAAGGTACATTTTCTTATATACTGTTCTCAGTTGGAGTCCCCCAATGATGCAGAGAGTGCTAAGTACTGCCTTGGGTAAGGCTCAGCAGATTGAGACCATTTTGAGCTACAGCTCATTAATAGTTTGTCTAATGGGTGGGGAAGGGTTAAAAATGGCTTGCGGGGGGCTTATATATCCAGAACACCTGGTTCAGATGTCTCCACCTGTGGGTCACCAACCCTATCCTGTACCCTAGTGAGGCATATCGAATTTCAGAGAAATCTGACTAAGCATGTTGACTTTAGAGGACTTAGAACAGTTGACCTTTAAACAGATGTCATGATGCAACTGCAACTATAGTGGTGTTCCTGTGTCCCTATAATACTGTGTCCAGTTCTCGTTTCTACACTTTTAAAATATTGTTGACAAATTGGAAATGGTTCAGAAAAGCGGTTCAAGCATGATTGGAGATCTGGAAAACCCTCCTCGTAGCGAAAGATTGAAGAAGCTCAAATATTTATTTTAACAAAGAGAAGGTTAAGAAATGGTTTGATCACAGTCTACAAGTATGTGCACTGGGAGAAGATTTCTGACAGAGGGCTCTTTGATCTAGCAGACAAAAGCATGAGACCCAATGGCTGGAAGCTGAAACTAGATAAATTCAGATTAGAAATAAGGTACAAAATTTGAGCAATGAGGATAATTAACCATTGACATGACTTACCAAGGAATGTGGTAGATTCTCTGTCACTTAGTCTTTACATTAAGATTGGGCATCTCTGTCCTAAAGATCCGCCCAAGCTCGACGACAAGCTGCTGGCTAGGTGCATGAAGGCGAGGTGCTCTGGCCTGGATTCTGCAGGAGCTCAGATGGGATGGCCTTCATGGTCACTTCTAGCTTTGCAGCCCACAAATCTGTGAAAATGCTTCAAAGACTAAATGTTCTCCACGGCCTAAGATGTTGTGAGCCAGGGTGCCTGGGACGGCCCTCACTCGAAATGCCAAGCTCAGGGCAGGCTGCAAAAGGGGGAGCAGATTCTCCCAAAGCCTGGTGGTTAACACTGAAGTAAACTCGCCAACTAGTCACAGACTGTGCTACACGCTCACACACATCACCCAGCCCCTTTTATTGCATTCCAGTTCTCTGGCTCCCAGTCAGCACCTAGTCCAGTACAGTGAGAAGTTATTTAACACTCTTCTCACTATACAGAATTTTCTTCTGATTCCCAAATGGCCAGCCACATTCCCAGGCCCATATTAGCTTGGATCTTACCCAGAATACCACGCTGCTGGCCACTCCGTTAGTGTCTAATACTAAAGGTTTAGTGTGAAAGAAAGAAAATAAGAGGAGAATGCTTTATCATTTCATAAATCAGATACGTACAGAGACTTCAAAGTCCACATATGAGGTTCTTAGCAGTATTACTGAGTTTCCTGGCTTGAAAGTCCACCTAGAACACATCCACAGCTTGGATGGATCATTCAGTCCTTTGTTCAGAGCTTCATTTTTAGAAAAATTACTCCAGAGGTAAGAAGCAGGTTTGAAGACAAAATGGAGATGATGCAGCTGCCCTTTATATTCCTTTTGCCATGTGCCTGGTACTTCCTGTGTCCCAAACACAAGCTTCACAGTGCGTGGTATGGCATGGCATGGAAAGGCCTTAGAGTTTTATCCATAGGCACGCCCTGCTGCGTCATAAGGTGCAGTCCCTAGCATTCCAGTGGATCCATTGTACAGTTGATAGCCCGTGATGGGCCATTGCAGAAGCTGGGCAGTGCTGATGTCAATATGTCTGGGGGTGTCACCCAGAAACACAGCACAAATTTGGAAATATAGATATACCCTACATATCTATAACTCACCATACAAAGGTGACACAAACACAGAAACAAGATTATCATACTTAGTGAATTATAACTTTTTCACTGATACCTTACACGGTATATCTGGTAAGATTAATTGCACTTTTTATGATATTGTTGATACCACTATTACAAGTGTCTCCCGTATTCCATACAGCGTCACAGATATTTTCTTATCCAAAGGGGGTAAATGGCCAGTGTGATGGGAGATGATGATCAACATAAAATAGTGCACATTGAAGGGAAAAATATAAATTCTTCCTATACCTTACAGTGTTCTCGGTTAGCTGAGTCAGCTCAGCAAAGGGCTTCACCGTAGAGAAAACACACACTCTAAAGCAGTGGTTCTCAAACTTTTTTTTTCACGGACCACTTGAAAATTGCTGAGGGTCTTGGCAGACCATGTAATGATCTTTCCAGATGTTGTTTGTATCGTTAACTAACTACACCTCTATCCCGATAGAACACGAAGTTGGATATAACATGGTAAAGCAGTGCTCCGAGGGGGTGGGGCTGCACACTCTAGCAGCTCAAAGCAAGTTTAATATAATGCAGTTTCATGTATAACACAGTAAGATTTTTTGGCTCCCGAGGACAGCCTTATATTGGGGTAGAGGTGTATTGTAAAGCACTTTGGATAAATGCACTATATTAAAAAATCTTTAATTAATCTTAATTTTTTGTTCCACAAATAAAAACACACGGCTCATATTTTAATATCAGCAGTCTTACCTTTCTAATGCGATGGATGTGCCCTCTCTCCCCCACCGCAGCAGCCTCTGAGCTGGGGCTGGGAAGGAGGAGGGTCTCTTCCCCCACCACAGCAGCCACAGACCTGAGGCTGGGAAGGAGGGCCTGGAACTGGGAAGAGTTGCCTCTTTCTCTGGCTGCTGCAGCACTGCATGTCCCAAATTCCCCCTACCCCTCTTCTCACCCCACTGACCCCTTCCACCTCCCAAGGCCACTCCCTCACTTTACATGTGCATCTTCTCCATGGTCCAGGCACCTAATTAGTGGAGCCACACCTGCGCAGCTCCACTAATTAGGTGGGTGGCTCTTCATTCTTTTCTGTGCCGCTGTCCAGGCACACAGCTTCAAGGGCACTATCCGCGGACCCCCTGAATGGAGCTCGCAGACCACAGTCTGAGAACCTCTGCTCTAAACAGAAATGGAATGCACCACACTCCCCTGGCAACCTCCCCCAGAAACTCCCCCATTTCCAGCTGTGCTGCTGCTCTGGCGGGGTAAAGCAGAGACCCTAACGAGGGCTGGGCAGCTGCCCAGGGTGTAGAGCCCTGGGAGTGGAAAAATGGGGTGGCCTGGTGGGGAGGGACACAGGGTCACATTTAACACAAAGGTTTTCAAACGAGGAGGGTGGGGAGGGCAGGGTACAGTTTGAAACCCACCTTCTCCTGCCTGGAGCTGGTGGATCGGAAGCTGGTGGGAGCCGCTCTGGCCCTTGGCTCTCTGTACTGTGAGAGACGGGGCACAGGCTGGCTGTCTGGCAGCTCTCCCTGCTCTGCTTCCCAAGCTGGGCTGCCTCTTCATGACATGCTCTTGCTTCTCTCTAGATCATGTGTCTCCCCGCCCCCCCCCTTTCAAGAGTTACATTTTGCCTCCGGGTTGAGGAGGAGGAGCAGCTGCAGAGCCATAAGCACCAGGGCAGCTGCAAACGAGCACCTCAGGGAACATCTCATGGCAGCCAGGCTCTGGGGGCAGGGTTGGCTCCAGAGGGCATCACCAGCCGGTGCCAGGTTCCTTTGAGAAGAGGCAAGAGCGGGTCAGGGTGCAGCTCAGAGCTGCGCCACCCGCCCTTCCTGGGGAGAGCCCAGCCATGCAGAGACTCAGGGAGTGGGGCAGGGACGGCTTCTGGGCAGCCAGCCAGTGCCCCAGCTCCTACAGCATGGAGAGCCAGGGGCCTGAGCAGGCTGCGCGGCTCCCACCAGCTTCTGATCTGCTGGCTCCTGGCAGGAGGTGACAGTTTTCAAAGGGTGGGGCGTATGGTACTGTTTAAAAAATTGTTAAATAGAAGGCAGAAATCTGGGGATCATGTGACCCCATGGGGCCTCCCCACACATCTTCTCTAGGAGGTCCAAATATGCTTTCTCGCCCTGGGCACTAAAATGCTTCGCTATGGCTCTAGGGAAGAGTATTGGGGAAGGGGACTGGACTGGACTGAATAACACAAGGATCAGAATGTGGAGGAGGCTTGGAATTAGTTTCTGCAACTTTGCTTAAAGTATCTGAAGCCTGGATCCCAAGCAAGGGTTACAGACCAAACTGGAGGAGCAAGCCCCTCAAACAGGTTATTAAGAGAAAGCTAAAAGCCTATAAGGAACGGAAGATGGGAGGGATCAGCAAGGAAAGCTACCTCTTGGAGGTCAGAAAGTGCAGGGGAAAAACTGCCAAAAACCAAGCAGAGTTTTACCTGGAAAAGGAAATTAAAACCAGTAGCAAAAGGCTCTATAGTCATATATTTAAAAAAACAAGGAAAGGAGTGGAACCCCTAAATACTGAGGATGGGCTGGAGAGCAAAGACAATCTAGGCCTGGCCCAATGCCTAAATGAATATTTTGCCTCAGTTTTTGGTGAAGATAATGAGGAACTTGGGGGCAGTGGCAGGGTGGCTAATGGAAATGAGGATATGGAAGTAGAAATGACCATATCTGAGGTGGAAGGCAACTCAAACTGCTTAATGGGATCAAATCAGGGGAGCTGGTTAATCTCTATCCAAGAATATTAAAGAAACTGGCACATGCGATTGCAACTCCCAATAGCAAGGATTTTCAATGAATCCCTAAATTCAGGTCAGACCCTATGACCAGAGAATTGCTAACATAGGACCTATTTTTAAGAAAGCGGAAAAAAGTGATCAGGGATCTACAGGCCTGTTAGTTTGACCTCAATTGTATGCAAGGTCTTGGAACAAATTTTGAAAGAGAAAGTAGTTAAGGACATAGAGGTAGACGGTAATTGGGTAAAATACAACACGGTTTTACAAAAGGTAGATTTATGTCAGACCAACCTGATATTTTCTTTGAGAAGATAACCACTGTTTTCAACAAAGGAAATGCAGTAGGTCTAATCCACCTGGATTTCAGTAAGGCATTTGATACAGTTCCACTTGGGAAATTATTAGTTAAACTGGAAAAGATGGGGATTAATATGAGAACTGAAAGGTGGATAAGGGACTGGTTAAAGGGGAGACCACAACAGGTCATACTGAAAGGTGAACTACTAGTGGAGTTTTTTGGGGATCAGTCTTGGGATAAATCTTATCCAACATTTTTATTAATGACCTTGTCACAAAAATTGGGAATGTGCTACTAGGATTTGCAGATGAAACAAAATTGGGAGGGATTGCCAAAACAGAGAAGGACCAGAATATCATACAAGAAGATCTAGATGACCTTGAAAACTTTGAAAATGTAAGTAATAGAAATGGGGTGAAATTTAATAGTGCAAAGTGCAAGGTCATGCTGCTGGGGATATATCAGATGAAAGGGAGATGAGGAGGAAGACCCGTGTGTATTGGTCCGTCATAGAATGACCATGAGGTGCCAGTGTGATGTGGCCGGGAAAATGGTGAATGCGGTCCTAGGATGTATCAGGTGAGGTATTTCCAGTAGTGATAGGGAAGTGTTACTTCCATTATACAAGGCATGGGTGAGACCTCATGGAATAGTGTGTGCAATGCTTGTCTCCCAGTTTGAATTCATCTCTCTAAAGCATGGAACAGGTGCAGAGAAGGGCTTTTAGGGTGATCCGAGGAATGGAAAACCTACCGTATGAGAGGAGACTCAAGGAGCTTGGCTTGTTTAGCCTAATCACACGAAGGCTGAGGGGAGATATGATTATTGTCTATAAGTACCTCAGAGGGATAAACACCAAGGAGGGAGAGGAGTTATTTAAGTTAAGTGCTAATGTGGACACAAGAACAAATTGGTATAAACTGGCCATCAACAAGTTCAGGCTTGAGATTAGACAAAGGTTTGTAACCATCAGGGAAGTGCACTTCTGGAACTGCTCCCCTAGTAAGTGTGTAGGAGCAGAAAACTGAACTGCCACGACTGAGTTTGATACATTTATGGACTGAATGGGATTATGGGATGTGGGCCATCGGTGCCTGCTGTTAGTGAATATCTCCAGCGGCTAGAGGTGGGACTCTAGTTGCGTAAGGCCCTGAATTAATACAGACAATATTTTTCCTGGTGTCTGACTGGTGGGTCTTGCCCACATGCTCAGAGTCTAATTGCTGTATTTGGGGTCAGTAAGGAATTTTCTTCCAGGTCAGATTGGCAGACACGCTGGGCCCTTTTCGCTTTCCTTTTCAGCATGGCCACAGATCACCTGATGGTTTAAACTAGAGTAAATGATGGATTCTCTGTAACTTGAAGTCTTTAAATCAAGTTTTGAGGACGTTAGTGACTCAGCCAGTGGTTAAGGGCCTTTTACAGGAGTGAGTGAATGAGGTTCTGTGGCCTGCAATGTGCAGGAGGTCAGACTAGATCATAATGGTCCCTTCTGGCCTTAAAATCTGAGTCTAACTTCCAGGCACTGGATCATGTTTTGCCTTTCTCTGCTAGACTGAAGAGTTCTGCATGTAGATACGTGTAGACCAGGGGTCGGCAACCTTTCAGAAGCAGTGTGCCGAGTCTTCATTTATGCACTCTAATTTAAGGTTTCGCGTGCCGGCAATACATTTTAAGTTTTTTAGAAGGTCTCACTCTACAAGTCTATATATTATATACCTAAACTATTCTTGTATTGTAAACTAAACAAGGTTTTCAAAATGTTTAAGAAGCTTCATTTAAAATGAAATTAAAATATTGATTTTACGCCACCGGCCCGCTCAGCCTGCTGCTGGTCTGGGGTTCTGTTCACCTAGGCCAGCAGCAGGCTGAATGGGGCCTGTGGCCGGGACTCCAGCTGGCAAGAGTCCGGCAGCCAGAACCCCAGACCGGCAGTGGGCTGAGCGGCTCAGCCCACTGCCGCTCAGGGCTTCCATCCGCCGGCTTCTGCGAGCCAGAATCCCAGCTGCCGGACCAACTCAGCCCGCTGCCGGTCTGGGGTCCCAGTCCTGCCCACATACAGTGGGTACCTACCTTCTCCCTGGTTCTGGCCCATTCTCTTCTTCTCTCTACACTGAACTGAGGATGGGAGTGCACTGAGCACAGGGCTGGGGGTGAAGGGTCTGGCCAGGAGCTAGAATTCGGGAGGGGGCTCAGTGTTGGAGCAGGAGGTTTGAGTGTGGGGCACTTACCTGGGCAGCTCCCATTTGATGCGAGGGGTGCAGGTCGGAATGGGGGTGTGCGCAGGAGCTCCTGTTTGGTGCTCAGGGTGGGAGTGAGGACATGACGGGTCGTGGGGTGCGGGGGCTGGGTATGTGGGGGGATGAAAGAGTCAGGGCAGAGGGTGGAGGGCTGGAGTCAGGGCAGGGGACTGGGTATGTGGGGGGGTGCAGGTGTCAGGGCAGAGTGGGGCTGGGTATGTATGGGGGTGCCAGAGTCAGGGCTAGGGTTGTGGTGGGGGGGGGTATGAAGGAGTCAACCAGAGGGCTGGGTGTGTATGAGGGAGGTATAGGGCTCAGGACAGAGGCCTGGGGGGAGAGGTGCAGGGCTCAGGGCAGAGGGCTGGGTGTGTGTGTAGGGGGGCAGGATGTCAAGGCTCAGGGCAGAGGGCTGGGTGACTGCCCCCCTGCTCCCTCCCTGCCCCCCTGTTCCTTGTCCCCTGACTACCCTGTCCTGGGACCCCTGCCCCCAAATGTCCCTCAGGACCCCACTCCCTATCTGAGCCTCCTTGCTCCTCACCCCCTGACTGGCCCATACCCCCTACCTGTCCCCTGACTGGCCCAACCCTTATCCACACCCCCGTCCCCAGCCAGACCCCTGGGACTCCCATGCCTATCCAATCACTCCCTGCCTCCTGACAGGACCCCCCAGAACTCCCGACCTGTCATGTCCC
>NC_133774.1:543756-549360 GCF_003597395.2 Chelonoidis abingdonii | reverse complement strand
CCCCTCTGAGATCCCACTCCCCATCCAACCCACCCTGCTCCCTGTCCCTTGACTGCCCCCACCCCTTATCCAACCCCTGCCCCAGCCCTGAATCCCTTACCATGAGGCTCCACGCAGAGTCAGACATGCTGCCCCGCAGGAGCACGCAGCCCCGCCCCTCAGTGTGTTGCACGCGCGGCGGCAGAGCTCTGGTTGAGCGGGGAGCGTCTTTCCCTCCCCGCAGAGCCAAACACTACCCCGCAGGAGCACGCAGGGCGGCATGGCTCCAGGGGAGGGGCCGGCAGCTTGCTGGGGGGAGCAGAGGGCAGAGGAGAGCAGGCCAGGATTTTTAATGGCATGCTGGAGTCCCGGCAAGCCGCAGCGTGCCATTAAAAATCGGCTCGCGTGCCATAGGTTGCCAACCCCGTTATAGATCAAGTCACCCCTTAACCTTCAATTTGTTAAGCTAAGTAGATTGTGCTCCTTGAGTCTGTCACTACAAGGCAGGTTTTCTAATCCTTAAATCATTTTTGTGGCTTTTCTTTGAACCCTCTCAAATTTTTCAACATGCTTCTTAAATGGTGGACACCAGAACTGGACACAGGATTTCGGCAGTGGTCACGCTACTGCTAAAAACAGAGGTAAAATAACCTCTCTGCCCCTACTTGAGATTCCCCCATTTGTGCATCCAAGGATCGCATTAGGCCCTTTTGACCAGTGTCGTTTCCACCGCAACCCCAAAATCTTTTTTTGAGTCACCGCTTCCCAGGGTAGAGGGCCCCATCATGTAAGCATGGCCTGCATGCTTTGTTTCTAGATGTATACATTTAGCCATATTAAGACGCGTATTGTTTGCCTGTGCCCACCTTACCAAGTGATCCCGATTGCTTTGTGTTAGTGACCTGTCCTCTTCATTATTTACCACTCCCCCAATCTTTGTGACATCATCTGCAATGTTTCTCAGTTAGGATTTTGTTTTCTTCCAGGTCATTCATAAAAATATTCAATACTATAAGGCCAAGAACTGATCCATGTGGGACCCCATTAGAGACGCACCCATTTGATGATGATTCCATGTTTACAATTGCATTTTGAGACCCATCAGTTAGCCAGCTTTAAATCCATTTAAATGTGCCATGCTAATTTTATATTGGTCTAGCATTTTAATCACAATGTTGTGGTACGTATTCAGATGCCTTCCAGAAATGTATTACATCAGCACTATTACCTTTATCAACCAAAACTGTAATTTCATAAAAAAGAGAATTACTTTGGCAAGATCTGTTTTCTATAAACCCATGTTGATTGGCATTCATTGTTATATTCCTTTAATTTTTTATTAATGAGTCCCATATCAGCTACTTCATTATCTTGCCTGAGACTGATGTCAGACTAACAGCTCTGTAATTACCCATGTCATCCCAGTTACCCTTCGAGACTTCTTGAACTTCCCCGGTTTTCCAAGACTTATTGAAAAATCAACATTAATGGTCCAGTGAGCTCCACAGCCAGCTCTTTTACAACTCTTGGATGCAAGTTCTGCAGACCTGCTGATTTAAAGAAGTCGGCTAACTTTAGCAGGTTCTGTTTAACGTCGTTGTGAGATACTACCGCAGTGGAAAGAGTGTTTTCATATTATATGACCATATCATTTTTTACCAAATACAAACAAACATTTATTGAACACATCTGCCTTTTCTGCATTGCTAGTATTGATAATTCTACCATTTCCATCTAATAATGGATCAATACCATTGTCAGGGTTTTTTTTGTTCTGAATATACTTTTAAAAAATCCTTCTTACTGTCCTTAACTCTGCCAGCCATAGATTTCTCCTCATGTCCCTTTGCTTCCCTTACCAATGTTCTTATCACTTACATTTCCTGGGAACCCTGGGACTGTGAGTTTCCTCAATCCAGAGACCCTGCTTTCTTTCTCTCCAGTAATGGACCCCTCTTCTAATGGAAGTGTTTTTGACTGTGTTAACCCCGCCCGCCTTTCCAAGCCTCATGCCCTGAGGCTGAAGGAGACCTCACCATACCCTGATAAATGGGGGAAGGGGTAAGCCCCTTAGCGAAGCTGCTGCCTTGAGCAGTGTACGCAGGGTGCCCAATCACCCCCCTAGTGGTGCGCCGTCTGTCTGGGGCTCCCATGAGTCTCTTGACGTGCCCCAGCTTGTCACACTTGCAGCACATTACCCCTGGGACTTCACGCTTCTAGGCCCCAAACTGTTTCTCCTCAGTCCTTGGTTCGGCATTATCAGCCATTGTGGTTTCAGGTATCTGAGACCTAGTGTCCTTCGTAGCCCAGCCCTCCCAGGTGCCAGCTAGTAATCCTCATTGTCTCTGACAGCCACGGGCAGACCTGCCCACAGTACCCGCCCCCAGTTGGTGGGACCATCTGACTCCTTTTCCTTTCCTGTGTGCAATGGCTGAGCTTGTCTGGTTGCTGTCATGGTGGCCGGGCTTTCCACCCGGCCAGGGTTGTCATTGCTCCGTGTGCCGATCTGGGATATCGGCCATCTCGCACTTCAGACAGTTGTAAGCATCGCTCTGCGTTGTCATCACCTTGATGGGCGTGGCTCTTCGGTCCCACTCCTAGAACATGTTGTAACAGTGAACACCCCCTGCTGAAGGGCTCCCTGGCATCCAGTGTGGAACCAGAGTTACATCTCTGCCTCAGTTTCACCTAGTGGACTTTTAGTAAGCTCAGTGAGGCTTGTGCACAGTGAACAATATATACAAGGGCTCTAGTTTATTGAATCAAGTGCCAGACGTGGTAGGGAAACACGCCTGCTCTTTCTGCTGTCAGTCCCCAGGCTTCTCTGCTCCCTGGGTTCTGCAGTCCCTCCCCTGTGGCCTCAGGAGAGCCTAGAGAGCTCTGTAGTGCTGTCCTCTGTAGTGCTGTCCCCGTCTGTGTGCTGGGGCTGTTCATTTCCCCAGGAGCCCCTAGGAGTAGCTGCTTACCTAGATCCTCGTAGTTTCCTTTCCCTGTTCTAGGCTCCGGCCTGAACCATCCTAACTCTTTTTGAGGCCCAGGTGTTCCTGAGCTGGTTGCCAGCTACTTAGGCAATCAGCCATCCACAGGTGGATCTGGCTTGGCTTGTTCTCCTTAGCAGAGCCTGACACAGGTGCTGGCCGCTTCAGAGGACCACCCCAGGACAGGGCTTCACTCTTGCTGAGGCTAATAATTTGACCTGGCCCTAACCCAGCAAAACCTCGAGGTGCCCCTACCCAGTTCACAGAACCGTGAGGTTAGGAGGGGTCACCAGGGTCATGTCATCCAACTCCTGGACAAGGTACAGGATTTATTGTATCTAAACCACCCCAGACAGACGGCTCCAGCCTCCTTTTGAAAACTTCCAGGAAAGGAGCTTCCACAACCTCTGTAGGTGTCTGTTCCATTGTCGTACTGCTGTAGTTTGAACCCACTGCCTCTTGTCCTGCCCCCTTTCTCCGTCTTTCTTATGGCAGCCTTTTAACTGTCTTCAGACCACTGTCGTGTCCTCCTTAATCTCCTCTTTTCCAAACTAAACACACCCAGTTCCTTCAGCCTTTGCTCATACGGCTTCATTCCATCACTTTGATCATCTTTGTTGCTTGCCTCTGGATCCTTTCCAGTTTCTCTACATCCTTTCTATACAGTGGTGACCAAAACTGGACACACGACTCCAGCCTAGCAGCGCCGAATAGAGCGATACTATCACTTCCTGTGCCTTGCATGCTGTGACTCTGTTAATGCAGTCTGAAACTGCATTTGCTTTTTTTTGCAACAGAATCACATTGCTGATTCATGTTGAGGTTGTGATCCACCACAGCTCCCACATCCTTCTCAGCAGTGCTGCCGCCAAGCCAGCTTTACCCCATTCTGTATTTGCACACTTGGTTTCTCTTCCCTAAGTGTAGCACCTTAATTTGTTTCTGCTGAATTTCATTGTGTTGTCTGTAGCCCACTTCTCCAGTTAATCAAGATCCTTCTGAATTATAGCTCTATCCTCCTAAGTGTTGGCAACCCGCCCTAGCTTTGTGTCATCTGAGAATTTGATCAAGAAGCTCTCTCTTTCTACATCCAGGTCATTAATAAAGATGTTAAACACTAGACCCAGAACAGATCCCTGTGGAATCCCACTTGAGACCTCCTGACATCATTCCATTAGTAGCTAATCTTTGTTTGTGGTTGTTTAACCAGTTATGTATCCACATAGTCGTAGTTCTGTTGAGCCTGCATTTCTCCAGCTTCGCTATCAGAATGTCACCTGAGACTGTGTCAAAAGCCTTGCTGAAGTCCAGGTATACTATGTCCAGTGGATTCCCCCAGCCACCAGCCCAGTTACCCTCTCAAAGCAGAAATCAAGCTGGTTTGGCAGGATGTGTTCTAGGTAAATCCAGGCTGGCTGCTGGTGATCACCCTCCATCCTCCCGGTATTCGCAACTCAATGTTTTATATATGGCTCTAGTATCGAGGTCAGGCTGACTGGGCTGCTGTTCCCTGGCTCCTCCTTTTCCCCTACGTTAGCCCTTCTCCGGACTTCCATGACCTCTCCTGTCAGCCACGAGCTTGTAAATATCGTTGTCAGTGGCTCCGAGAGTTCTTCAGCTAATTTGTCCGGTACCCTGAGGTGAACAGCATCCGGCCCCGCTGATTTGAATTCACTCAGATTGGTGAGAAGAGCTGACGTGTTCTTCACTTGGCCTGATCTGCATCCTTTCCCCTTTGTCTGTGATAGTCATCTGGTCACCTGTTATTTTTTGTGATAGGACTGCAGCAAAGTAGGCACTGAGCAGCTCTGCCTTGCTCTTATCTACCATTACCTGCTCATCTTCTCCCCTAAGCATTGCATCCACACCCTCTGTGAGTGTTCTTTTTTGTCTGACAGGTTTGAAGAACCCTCCCCTTCCTGTTGTCTCTAACATTCCTTGCTTTGTAACTCATTCTATTGCTCACACTTCCTCATTTCCCTTTAGCTGGTGCACAGGCCACATGATTCCCGTCCGGTTAATTTTGAGAATAAGATTTTGCCACAATCCAAGTTTGTTACCGCTTTCCTGATGCCATCTCTTTCCTGGCCAGTCTTTCCTGGCTGTGTATTCCTAGGTAGTTCCTGTTTCTGGTATGGGAAGAGAAATCAAGGCTATTGTGCCTTAATTAAGCTGTCATTTCGGGTTCCCTGCCACCTTCCCCCTGGTGGGTTTTATTACTGCCTCCAAGTGCAGGGTACTTGCTAGATTTCTGAATTCCCTGGCATTTGTTCCCCTGCAATCTGAGCCCTTTGCACAGCGGCGTTCTGAGATGGTCTGTTCCTCGCTGTGTTTAATTCAGTCAGCTTGGGGTCAAAGTGCCCAGCTTCCCTCTCGCTGTCCTTCTCTCAGGCAGCTCCTCGCTACTCGTCCTGGCTGAGCTCCTTGTGCTCTGCAGTTACTACGTTTTCTTCTGTGGAGTTTTCTTTGAGAAAACAGATGAAGACAAGACAGATCCTGGTGTGATGGTGCTGCCCGTGGGAGCCAGCTGAGGTCACTCAATCAGGGTGAACTGCAAACAAAACGGGGCAGACAAATCCCAAACGCTGGTGGTTATTCCACTACTTAGATTTACCAACCAGCACAAAACAGCTTCTGTAGTACCTCA